>NC_137359.1:11935086-12175442 GCF_965287045.1 Carcharhinus amblyrhynchos | reverse complement strand
GAGAGAGAGAGAGAGAGAGTGTGGGAGAGAGAGAGAGAGAGAGAGTGTGGGAGAGAGAGAGAGAGAGTGTGTGGGAGAGAGAGAGAGAGTGTGGGAGAGAGTGCGAGTGTGGGAGAGAGTGCGAGTGTGGGAGAGAGTGCGAGTGTGGGAGAGAGTGCGAGTGTGGGAGAGAGTGCGAGTGTGGGAGAGAGTGCGAGTGTGGGAGAGAGTGCGAGTGTGGGAGAGAGTGCGAGTGTGGGAGAGAGTGCGAGTGTGGGAGAGAGTGCGAGTGTGGGAGAGAGTGCGAGTGTGGGAGAGAGTGCGAGTGTGGGAGAGAGTGCGAGTGTGGGAGAGAGTGCGAGTGTGGGAGACAGTGCGAGTGTGGGAGAGAGTGCGAGTGTGGGAGACAGTGCGAGTGTGGGAGACAGTGCGAGTGTGGGAGACAGTGCGAGTGTGGGAGACAGTGCGAGTGTGGGAGACAGTGCGAGTGTGGGAGACAGTGCGAGTGTGGGAGACAGTGCGAGTGTGGGAGACAGTGCGAGTGTGGGAGACAGTGCGAGTGTGGGAGACAGTGCGAGTGTGGGAGACAGTGCGAGTGTGGGAGACAGTGCGAGTGTGGGAGACAGTGCGAGTGTGGGAGACAGTGCGAGTGTGGGAGACAGTGCGAGTGTGGGAGACAGTGCGAGTGTGGGAGACAGTGCGAGTGTGGGAGAGAGTGCGAGTGTGGGAGAGAGTGCGAGTGTGGGAGAGAGTGCGAGTGTGGGAGAGAGTGCGAGTGTGGGAGAGAGTGCGAGTGTGGGAGAGAGTGCGAGTGTGGGAGAGAGTGCGAGTGTGGGAGAGAGTGCGAGTGTGGGAGAGAGTGCGAGTGTGGGAGAGAGTGCGAGTGTGGGAGAGAGTGAGAGTGTGGGAGAGAGTGAGAGTGTGGGAGAGAGTGAGAGTGTGGGAGAGAGTGACTCGATCGAGTGTGGGAGAGAGAGAGAGTGTGGAGAGAGAGAGAGAGTGGGAGAGAGAGAGAGTGTGTGGGAGAGAGAGAGAGTGTGTGGGAGAGAGAGAGTGTGTGGGAGAGAGAGAGTGCAGGAAGGAGAGAGAGAGTGCAGGAAGGAGAGAGTGCAGGAGAAAGAGAGAGAGAGTGCGGGGGAGAGAGAGAATGTGGGAGAGAGTGAGAGTGTGGGAGAGAGTGAGTGTGGGAGAGAGTGAGTGTGGGAGAGAGTGAGTGTGGGAGAGAGTGAGTGTGGGAGAGAGTGAGTGTGGGAGAGAGAGAGTGTGGGAGAGAGAGAGTGTGGGAGAGAGAGAGTGTGGGAGAGAGAGAGTGTGGGAGAGAGAGAGAGTGTGGGAGAGAGAGAGTGTGGGGAGAGAGAGTGTGGGGGAGAGAGAGTGTGGGGGAGAGAGAGTGTGGGGGAGAGAGAGTGTGGGGGAGAGAGAGTGTGGGGAGAGGAGGAGTGTGGGGGAGAGAGAGTGTGGGGGAGAGAGAGTGTGGGGGAGAGAGAGTGTGGGGGAGAGAGAGTGTGGGGGAGAGAGAGTGTGGGGGAGAGAGAGTGTGGGGGAGAGAGAGTGTGGGGGAGAGAGAGTGTGGGGGAGAGAGAGTGTGGGGGAGAGAGAGTGTGGGGGAGAGAGAGTGTGGGGGAGAGCGAGTGTGGGGGAGAGAGAGTGTGGGGGAGAGAGAGTGTGGGGGAGAGAGAGAGTGTGGGGGAGAGAGAGAGTGTGGGGAGAGAGAGAGTGTGGGGGAGAGAGAGAGTGTGGGGGAGAGAGAGAGTGTGGGGGAGAGAGAGAGTGTGGGGGAGAGAGAGAGTGTGGGGGAGAGAGAGAGTGTGGGGAGAGAGAGAGTGTGGGGGAGAGAGAGAGTGTGGGGGAGAGAGAGAGTGTGGGGGAGAGAGAGAGTGTGGGGGAGAGAGAGAGTGTGGGGGAGAGAGAGAGTGTGGGGGAGAGAGAGAGTGTGGGGGAGAGAGAGAGTGTGGGGGAGAGAGAGAGTGTGGGGGAGAGAGAGAGTGTGGGGGAGAGAGAGAGTGTGGGGGAGAGAGAGAGTGTGGGGGAGAGAGAGAGTGTGGGGGAGAGAGAGAGTGTGGGGGAGAGAGAGAGTGTGGGGGAGAGAGAGAGTGTGGGGGAGAGAGAGAGTGTGGGGAGAGAGAGAGTGTGGGAGAGAGAGGGAGTGTGGGAGAGAGAGAGAGTGTGGGAGAGAGAGAGAGAGAGAGGAGTGTGGGAGAGAGAGAGAGAGAGAGAGTGTGGGAGAGAGAGAAGAGAGAGAGAGTGTGGGAGAGAGAGAGAGAGAGAGTGTGGGAGAGAGAGAGATAGAGAGTGTGGGGAGAGAGAGAGGTGTGGGGGAGAGAGAGAGTGTGGGGGAGAGAGAGAGTGTGGGGGAGAGAGAGGTGTGGGGGGGAGAGAGAGAGTGTGGGGGAGAGAGAGAGTGTGGGGGAGAGAGAGAGTGTGGGGGAGAGAGAGTGTGGGGGAGAGAGAGAGTGTGGGGGAGAGAGAGAGTGTGGGGGAGAGAGAGAGTGTGGGGGAGAGAGAGAGTGTGGGGGAGAGAGAGAGTGTGGGGGAGAGAGAGAGTGTGGGGGAGAGAGAGTGTGGGGGAGAGAGAGAGTGTGGGAGAGAGAGAGTGTGGGGAGAGAGAGAGTGTGGGGGAGAGAGAGTGTGGGGAGAGAGAGAGTGTGGGGGAGAGAGAGTGTGGGGGAGAGAGAGAGTGTGGGAGAGAGAGAGAGTGTGGGAGAGAGAGAGAGTGTGGGAGAGAGAGAGTGTGGGAGAGAGAGAGTGTGGGAGAGAGAGAGAGTGTGGGAGAGAGAGGGAGTGTGGGAGAGAGAGAGAGTGTGGGAGAGAGAGAGAGTGTGGGAGAGAGAGAGAGAGAGAGAGTGTGGGAGAGAGAGAGAGAGAGAGAGTGTGGGAGAGAGAGAGAGAGAGAGTGTGGGAGAGAGAGAGATAGAGAGTGTGTGGGAGAGAGAGAGAGTGTGGGGAGAGAGAGAGAGTGTGGGGGAGAGAGAGAGTGTGGGGGAGAGAGAGAGTGTGGGGGAGAGAGAGTGTGGGGGAGAGAGAGAGTGTGGGGGAGAGAGAGAGTGTGGGGGAGAGAGAGAGTGTGGGGGAGAGAGAGAGTGTGGGAGAGAGAGAGAGTGTGGGAGAGAGAGAGAGTGTGGGAGAGAGTGTGGGAGAGAGAGAGAGAGTGTGGGAGAGAGAGAGAGTGTGGGGAGAGAGAGAGAGAGTGTGGGAGAGAGAGAGAGAGTGTGGGAGAGAGAGAGAGAGTGTGGGAGAGAGAGAGTGTGGGGAGAGAGAGAGAGAGTGTGGGAGAGAGAGAGAGAGTGTGGAGAGAGAGAGAGAGTGTGGGAGAGAGAGAGAGAGTGTGGGGGAGAGAGAGTGTGGGGGAGAGAGAGAGTGTGGGGAGAGAGAGAGTGTGGGGGAGAGAGAGAGTGTGGGGAAGAGAGAGAGTGTGGGGGAGAGAGAGAGTGTGGGGGAGAGAGAGAGTGTGGGGGAGAGAGAGAGTGTGGGGGAGAGAGAGAGTGTGGGGGAGAGAGAGAGTGTGGGAGAGAGAGAGAGTGTGGGAGAGAGAGAGAGTGTGGGGGAGAGAGAGTGTGGGAGAGAGTGAGAGTGTGGGAGAGAGAGAGGTGTGGGAGAGAGAGAGAGTGTGGGAGAGAGAGAGAGTGTGGGAGAGAGAGAGAGTGTGGGAGAGAGAGAGAGTGTGGGAGAGAGAGAGAGTGTGGGAGAGAGAGAGAGTGTGGGAGAGAGAGAGTGTGGGAGAGAGAGAGAGTGTGGGAGAGAGAGAGAGTGTGGGAGAGAGAGAGAGTGTGGGAGAGAGAGAGAGAGTGTGGGAGAGAGAGAGAGTGTGGGAGAGAGAGAGAGAGTGTGGGAGAGAGAGAGAGTGTGGGAGAGAGAGAGAGTGTGGGAGAGAGAGAGAGTGTGGGAGAGAGAGAGAGTGTGGGAGAGAGAGAGAGTGTGGGAGAGAGAGAGAGTGTGGGAGAGAGAGAGAGTGTGAGAGGGAACAAAGTGAGTGTGGGGGAGAGAGGCAGAGAGAGTGTGGGCAAGAGAGTGTGTGGGAGAGGGAGAGTGTGGGAAAGAGAGAGAGTGTGGGAGAGAGAGAGAGTGGGGGAGAGAGAGAGAGTGTGGGAGAGAGAGAGAGTGTGGGAGAGAGAGAGAGAGTGTGGGAGAGAGAGAGAGAGTGTGGGAGAGAGAGAGAGTGTGTGTGTGAGAGAGAGTGTGTGAAAGTGTGTGTGTGAGAGAGAGAGTGTGTGTGTGTGAGAGAGAGAGTGTGTGAGAGAGATGTGTGAGAGAGAGAGTGTCTGAGAGACAGACAGTGTGACAGAGTGTGGGGGAGCGAGAGAGATGTGGGACGGAGATTTTTGGGATCGGGCAGAGAGAGGACATGTTCCCTTTTCTTCGCGCTCTGCCACTCTTCTTTTGGATCACGTGCAACCCTTGTTGCTCCCCGTGGTGCTTTTTGCCTCCTGGGCCTTTTTCTTATATATCATATATTATTATCCGTGTTAGGTTTTTCTTGTGAGGGGCGATGTATGGGGGGTACCGTACTGTGCCAGAAGAGAAGGGATGGGCAGGGGAAAGGACAAAGGAAAACAGGGTGATATTCTGTTCCTGTTGTATTTTAGGTGGTTGTGGGGGGAGGTGGTTGTTGAGGTAGTCTGTGTTAGGAGGAGGGGGCTGCTAGGTTGGGTGTTTATGTGTTTCCGCAGGCTGGAATGGATGTCCAAGTGATGTGTCTGTTGGATAATTGTTTTTGGGGGTTTCCTGGCTGGGGAGGTTTTGTTTCTTTTGCTGAGTCAGATTCTGATTTTTCTAGCAGGAACCGTGTAGAATGTTTTCATAGAAATGATAGAAACCCTACAATACAGAAAAGGCCATTCGGCCCATTGGGTTTGCACTGACCACAATCCCACCCAGGCCGTACCCCACTATCCCGACATTTTTTTTTTACCCACTAATCCCTCTAACCTACACATCTCAGGACACTAAGGGGCAATTTTAGCATGGCCAATCAACCTAACCCGCACATCTTTGGACTGTGGGAGGAAACCAGAGCATCCGGAGGAAACCCACGCAGACACAAGGAGAATGTGCAAACTCCACACAGACAGGGACCCGAGCTGGGAATCAAGCCCAGAACCCTGGAGCTGTGAAGCAGCAGTGCTAACCACTGTGCTACCGTGCCGCCCTAGTTTTGTTAGTGGGTGGGCTACTGAGGGAGTAGTCAGTGGGCTACTGGAGGTGCGGGTTGGGGGGTGGGGGAAGAGGCAAGAGGTCAGGGATGAATGTCCTGCGGGTTTCCTGATAGGAATGTTGGTGGGTAGGTTTTTGGTTGAAGGGTGGTTTGTTGTCCTACCCTGCCTTAGCGCTTTCATCTCCCATGTGTGCCTGTTAGGGTGGGTGGAGTGAGAGGGCTCCCAGAGCTGGTGGGATAGGGTGACTTTGTATTCTTTGTGGGTGTTTTATGTTGTGGTGGGCAGGATGTCGTGGTCTGGATTTGGGTAGTATGTATCAGATTGGTGTGGGGGCAGTAGTTGGCAGAGCACGCTGGTGCAGGGACATTCCTGTTAATTTGGATGGTTTATGGGTTTGGTATGAGGATAGGTCTTTTGCTGGCAGTGCAAAAATTACTTCATAGACAATTTATTCGTTTATTTATTAATTAATTAGTGTCTTCAGTAGGCTTACATTAACAATATAATGAAGTTACTGTGGAAGGATACACCAAGGGGGAGTTTAGTATGGCCAATTCACTTAACTAGCACATCTTTGGAGTGTGGGAGGAAACCAGAGTGCATGGAAGAAAACCACGCAAGCATGGGGAGAACATGCAAACTCCACACAGGTAGAGATCCAAGCCAGGATCCCAGTTTGGGTCCTGGCCCTGTGAGATAACAGTACTAACCACTGCGCTACCGTGCTGCCCTTAGATGAATGGCTTACATGTCTGTCTTCTCACAATGCTGATTTTCCTGCTGTCTATCGTGGTTCTCCCTTATTTGTTTGCCTTCTGTCCTCATGGTTGATCTCCTGTGCCCCCTTCTTGTTCCATACCTTCTCCTCCTTGTTGTGGTTCCCTTATATCCTCCTTCTCCTGCTCTGGCATTTGTTTGGGAAAAAGTCTGGGGTCGGGGGAAGTTTGTTTTGGGGATGGTTGATTCATCTTTGGGTCTGTTTGGGGGGTTCTGTCTGGCCTTCGTCGATGTTTGTGTTGGGGGGACATGGCAATTAGTGACCCGTTCAGCTGTGGTTCCCTCTTGGTATGTGATTTGTGTTTGTTATGGTTTTCCTGTTGTGTTACGTTTCCCCATTCCTTCCCGTGGTGCTTGCCTGGGTATGTTATTGGTTTCTGTTCATTATTTATCATTCGTGTGTTCTGGATGTTTGCCCTGTTAGGTCCTTACCTATCCCTGTTCTTGTGTGGTTTGTGAGCTTCCGTGTCTTAGGTTTAGGCCATAAGGCAATAAGGTTTTCATTCTATAGGTCCACTCTTTCTCTGCTCATTTTCTTTCTGCTGTGGTCCAATGAACATTTGTGTCTAGTCCCAATAATAGTTAGGGCTTCCATGCCATATTGCATGAAATGTCTGTTTGTGGCCTTGTTTTCCTTCTCCGTCCTAATCTAACTGAGGTGTCTGGAGAGTCTTTCCCCTAGTGTGTTGCGCATTTCCCCTATGTATATTATGTTGTATGTTTTACACTGGATGGCATACACTATATTGCGTTGGTCACATTTGATTTTTGACTTTAGTGCTACACTGGTATTGGTGTGATGGTTCCTTATTCCCTCTGGTGTTACCAGGTGTCCGCTGGTCTTGCAGTTTCTGCTTCTACATTTTCCCTCCTTGGGTTGTTTTATCCAGCTTCTGATTAGCATGTCTGTCAGATTTTTGTATCGTTTGTAGGCTGTTATAATGTTGTGTGAGAAAGAGCGAGTGTGAGAAAGAGAGTGTGTGAGAGAGTGTGAGAAAGAGATGTGAGTGAGAGAGAAGGGTGTGAGTGTGTATGTTCTGTTTCTCTCCTCCTCTCAGACACTCCCTAAAACTTAACCTCTGATTAAGTTTTTGGTCATCTGTCTCCACTATCTCCTTACGTGGTTTGGTCAAAGTTTATTTGATAACCAGTCTTGTCAAGCATTTTGAGACATTTTACTGTGTTGAAGGTGCTATATAAATGCTCAATGGGTTTTTTTTTAAACTGTTGTTAAGGTTGCTTCCACTGACACTGCTGATTAGACTAGTATGAATGGGGTGTTTGGTCCACCCTTGTTATGTGTTGTGCTGATGTTCACTGTAGGAAACTAGCAACATGAGAGAGTCCAACATAACTTTCAGATGGAGAACTGCTGGGCAGCAGGCGGGAGCAGAGTAAAACTTGAACAGTTCACAGGACTTTACATTATCACTCATTTTATGAGGCAGCTGATGTATTCGCAACAATGGAGGTGATTTGTAACCAAGAGACAGACAGCCACATAAATGCCGAAAGTCAGCCTCCCAAATGGCTGCCTGTGTGCCAGAATCTATGTTGTTACAGTGCTCCATGGACAGCTTCCACCTGCTACATGTATGATCCATTCTCTGCTCAATTACGCAGCTATGAGGTAAGTGGAAGCCAGCACTCCTATCAAGCTAATTCCAGTCGAGTCACATCACCCTTCCCTTAATATCTCTGAAAACACCAAGCCTTTGGCGCCCTTTAGGAATGGATGCAAGATGCCTAGGCTCACCTACTATTAACCAGAAAATGATTAGTGGTCATCATATCAGTTGATGAGCGTTTACCATGCTTTCAATGTGATAAAAACACAGTTTTTATCTTACTGTTGCAGGGCAGAGCACATCATCCTGAAGGGGGTCACACATGCACACACACACACCATGATCTTCCGTCTGAAGGTTAATGGATAGAAATTCCTGGGCTTGGGAGTGTATGATTTTCACATTAGGCAGTCTTGGCTTGTCATGGGAAAGCAGAAGAAGAATTATTTGCCCATTACTCCCACATAGTTGTCACAACTCCCCTTCAACAGAACATACAAACATATGAATTAGGAGCAGGAGTAGGCCACTCAGCCCCTCGAGTCTGCTCTGCCATTCAAAAAGATCATGGCTGATCGGATTGTAACTTCAACCTCACCTTCCTGCCTACTCCCAAGAACCTTCCACACCCTTGTTAATCAAGAATCTATCTAGCTCTGCCTTAAACATATTCAAAGACTCAGCTTGCACTGTATTTTGAGGAAGAGTGTTCCAGAGACTCACCACCCTCTGAGGGAAAACATTTCTAATCTCTGTCTTAAATGAATGACCCCTTAATTTTAAACGATGACCCCTAGTTCTAGCTTCCCCACAAGAGGAAACATCCGCTCCACATTCACCCTGTCAATAACCGACAGGATCTCATATTTCAATCAAGTTGCCTCTTACTCTTCTAAACTCTAGTGGATACAAGCCTCGCCTGTCTAATCTTTCCTGCTAAGACAACTCACTCAATCTTGCTACTTGTCTAGTAAACATTCTTTGAACTGCTTCTAATGCATTTACATCTTTCCTTAAATAAGGAGACCAATACCGTACATAACATCCAGAGTGGTCTAACTGATGCCTTGTACAACTGAAGCATAACCTCTCTGCTTTTGTAATCAATTCCCCTGACGATAAATGATAACATTCTATTGGCTTTCCTAATTATTTGCTGTATCTGTATGTCAGCCTTTTGTGATTTATGCACTAGGACATCCAGGTCCCTCTGCACCTCATAGTTCTGTAATCTCTCACCATTTAGATAATAAGCTTCTTTTTTATTCTTCCTGCCAAAATGGACAATTTCACATTTGCCCACATTATACATAATTTGCCAGATTTTTGCCCACTCACTTAACCTATCTACGTCCCTTTGTAGCCTCCTCACGTCCTCTTCACACTTTACTTTCCTACCTATCTTTATGTCGTCAGCAAATTTAGCAACCTTACCTTCAGTCCCTTCATCCAAGATATTTATATAAATTGTAAAATCTTGAGCCCCCAGCACAGATTCCCTGTGGTACACTACTCATCACACCCTGCCAACCAGGAAAAAAACTCAATTATGCAAACTCCTGCTAGCCAGCCAATCTTCAATCCATGTCAATATGTTACCCCCCACCTCACATACCATGAGCTTTTATTTTCCACAATAACCTTTGATGTGGCACCTTATGAAATGTCTACGTACAGTACCGTCACTGGATCCCCTTTATCTACAGCATATGTGACTTCTTCAATAACTTGGTTAACTCACAAAGCCATGTTGACACTGCTTGATTACCTTGAATTTTTCTGAGCACCCTGCTATAACATCTTTAATAGTAGTTTTTAACATTTTCGTTATTTGAATACATTTCTCTTAGCAGGAAAAAAACAGAAACATAGAGTTCAAAATCATGAGTGATGTGGACAGAGTAGATAGGGGGAAACTGTTCCCATGGATAGATGGAGCTAAAACTAGGGGACATCAGTTTAAGAGGAGGAAAAATGTTTTTACACAAGTTACATGCTGTGGGTGGCACAGTAGCAGTGGATGACACGGTAGCACAGTGGTTAGCACTGTTGCTTCACAGCACTACGGACCTGGGTTTGATTCCCGGCTTGGGTCACTATCCGCGTGGAGTTTACACGTTCTCCCCATGTCTGCGTGGGTTTCCTCTGGGTGCTCCAGTTTCCTTCCACATTCTGAAAGATGTGCTGGTTACGTGCATTGACCCAAACAGGTGCTGGAGTGTGGCGAATAGGGGAATTTCATAGTAACTTCATTGCAGTGTTAATTTAAGCCTTACTTGTGACTAGTAAATAAACTTTAACTTTACTTAAGTTAGGATCTGGAATGCACTGTCTAAGAGTGTGGTGGAGACAGATTCAACTGGGGCTTTCAAATAGGAATTAGTTCATTATCTGAAGAGAAAACAGGGTTATGGGGAAAATACAGTGGGGTGGGACCCGATGAGTTGCTCTTGCAGAGAGCCAACATGTACATGATGGGCCAAATGACCTCTTTTTTTGCTGTAACCATTCTATGGTTCTATGACAAATGTTGTATCTCTTTGGCCACCAGCCATTTAATACTTTTCACCAGGTATGTCTTAATGTCTCCGAGGCATCATGTTATAGGCTGCTAGTGATTTATTTCTTCCTTCACTTTCTGGCAGATCTAATGTGGTTTTTAACTGTTCCTGGAGGCGTTGTCAGAAATAATTTAATATTTTTGGCACAGTCACCACTTTTCACTAAATTTACGTGGGCTATTTTAAGGTAGCAAAAAACTTGTACATTGCTGCGTCATTAAAAGAATGGTGTATTTTCTAAAAGAAAGAATTGGATGGATTTAGCTATAAACACCAAACTTTCTATTCCAAACACCAAGCTTTTCCACACCTCCTCTCGACCCATCTTTTATTTTTTTACTTGTTGCAATACCACTCTCTTTGGCCTGACATCATTAATCTTTTTTTGTCATTCACTCTCTCTATTTTACCCCCATCACAGATTTTTCCTTTTAATATTTCCTCTCTCCCCCCTTTTCTTGCCTCTGCACTTGCTCCAAATCTGTTACATCTCAAACTTTTTCCAGTTCTGACGAAAGATCACTGACCTGAAACGTTGACTGTTGCTGTCATCTCAGATGCTGCCAGACCTGCTGAGTATTTCTAACATTTTCTGTTATCAAATGAGGCTTTCGGTTGTTTAGTTTGCCGTGTGTCTTGCTACATTATTTTTAAGAATGCAAATTTCATATTATTTTCCAGAGCTTCTCAGCAATGCTATCCATGCTCCTCATTCAAAAAAAAGGGCACCAAATACACTGGCACTTCAGTGGATGGGCAGGCCTGCTATCCAGATGGCCAGCTTCGCTAACAATTTGACTGCAAAGAACCTAGAGTGAGGAACCTATGAAGAGGGTACCACCAAGACTGGAAAGAGTAGGAGTATAGGTAAGGTAATTTAGGGAATGGCGGTTAGGTGATGCTAAGTTCATGTTTGAAGATAGTAGCAGGACTGAGGAGGCCAGCAGTCCTACCAGCCTGGAGAGAGACAGAGAGTTAGAGTGGAAGACAGTGAATGACTCTTTATTTTCACATTGTGCAGACAGAGAGAGAAGCATATTGTTCGTGATCTTTTCTTCCTAATCATCCAAACTCAAGCAGTCCAAACCTGTACTTCAGCAACTCACCAAGGCTCCTTCGACAGCACGTTCCAAACCTGCAACATTTACCTCCTAGAAGCAGCAGATACCTGGGAACATCTCCACCTGGAAGTTCCCTCCAAGTTACTCACCATCCTGACTTGGAATTATATCACCTTTCCTTCACTTGCTGGATCAAAATCCTGGAACTCTCTCCCTAACAGTACTGTGGGGTGTACCTGCACCACAGAGGCTGCAGCAGTTCAAGGAGGCAGCTCACCACCACTTTCTCAAGGGGTAATTAGTGCTGGGCAACAAATGCTGGCCGAGCCAGTGACACCCACATCCCTTGAACAAATACAAAAAACAAGTTTCCAATTTAGTTTCCGAAGTACACCTCAGTGTGACAAAACAAGAAACATACCTTTCAGTTTTAGACACAGGGCTGCTTGTGTATACAGGGGACGATGGTTCAGTCACGAGAGTGACAGATGTGCAGATTACCATGCCTTCGCGATGGTGTTTCTGCTGAATCTCAGGATTCAGAAGTTCTCCAGGACTGAGAGACACAGAAGTTTCTTTCTCCTGGGATGCTGGATCAATATTGAGTTGGACATCTAAGAGGAGTGAAGACAACATGTACTTAGTGTGTTACCTTTAACTCTGTTTTAGGTAAGTCTTTAACAATTTCTGATGAAGATAATTACAAGCTGTATAGCCACACATGTTTGATAACAGAAGCAATGTCTTTGACTGTCCTGATGAATGCTTTGATGTGAGCAAGTGCTTTTATTATTTCTTCCTCAATTCTCTCCTGTCCTGAATATGGAGATTCTTCCTAGCTGATAGCTCTGAAGGATTTCATCTTAAAGTGAGATGTATATTTTAAGTGTGCCAATGCCAGTATAAAAATAACAGCTAGGGGAATGTAAGCTATCAGCACCAAAGTCATTCTTATGAGCATGTGCCCGGTCTTTGTAAGTGACAACAGCTCAAGGACAGATAAAGAATTTTATCTCCACCCTGTTGATAGGATCTAAGCCAGTTGGTGAAGCCAAAACAAAGACACAGGGCTTTTCTTCATTGAGAAAGTTTGTCGACTTGTTCAGTCTCACTCCTCTCCTCCACTCCCCCCAGTATCCCAGCTGCCCCCCCCATTTACAAGTACTCAACGAATACCCATCACCTGTTTCTCTTAACCATAACAATATAACTGACATTAACAAACACCAATGTAACTGACATGACATTAACAAACCATAACAACATAATTGGCAAGAAATAAACACACCAAACCCCAGGAGCGGGTTGACAGGCAACAGTGGGGCATAAAATTAGCTGGCACAGCAGAGGATACTATGTCTATCACCTACCCATCTCTGTTGGTGTCTTACTGAACAGGGTTGGTGTCAGGTCATCTGCCTTCCCCTTTAGGCCAATGGAGGCCCTCAAAGTGGCCAATTAATGGCCTCCTTCCATCCCTAAGGACCACAGCTGCTTGAAGCACCCCCACATTCCTCCATCAGTCACGACTTATCTGACTGGCTCCAGAAAAACAGCTTTGTATCCAGCCTCCATTGCTGTGCATCACTGGGGCCTTTTGCAGTCCCAGCAATGACCACTGCTCCCACTGGTGCTGCTGGGACTGCAGAACTGCTCACAACCTGATTGGCTGACAGCTCTAGGAGATGGAACTTCCTCCCACATGGGGGTGGAAGCCTCAACTTCAGGCAACTAATTGTCTAATTACTGTTAAATCTGGTTCTAACTTCCCAGGTTGACATAGATGGGTCAGCCATTGATTTTCCAGTCAGTGAGTGTGCTTCAATGAATACATCATAGCTGCTAGTGAATGGTTTGTGGAATGCTACATGCGAATGGAGTTGGGAGTGGCAGTTGTGAAACATGCTTCATGATGTCACCCAGTAGCTGAAACTACACTGACAGTTGGTTTAGCAAAATTGAATGGGGGCTGTTGACATAAAAAAATTACAATCATAAATACTGATGCAAAAATAATGACAATCAGAAAACAAGGTTTAGGAACAACACCCTGTGTGTGATTTTTAATAATTTATTGATGTAGATTGTTAAAACTGCAGCCTATAAACCCTGACTGCACTTGGGTACAATATGGTGACTAGTGGAGTGCCCCAGGGATCGGTGCTGGGGCCTCAGCTATTTACCATTTATATAGATGATCTGGAGGAGGGAACCGAGTGTAATGGTGTCGAAATTTGCTGATGACACCAAGATTGGTGGAACAGCAAATTGCGTGGAGGGTGTGGGAAGTCTGCAGAAGGATCTAGATAGGCTGGGCGAATGGGCCAGGAACTGGCAAATGGAATTTAATGTTGGCAAGTGTGAAGTTGTCCACTTTGGTAGGAATAATGGTAGGAAGGACTACTACTTACATGGCGAAAAACTGCAGCATGCAACAGTGCAGAGGGACCTCGGGGTCCTTGTGCATCAGTCGCAAAAACCCAGCCTGCAGGTGCAGCAGGTGGTCAGGAAGGCGAATGGGATGCTGGCCTTCATAGCGAGGGGGATTGAATATAAAAGTAGGGAGGTCTTGCTGCAACTGTCCAGGGCACTGGTGAGGCCGCAGCTGGAGTACTGTGTGCAGTTTTGGTCGCCGCACTTACGCAAGGATATTTTGGCCTTGGAGGGAGTGCAGAGGAGGTTCACTAGGCTGATACCGGAGTTGAGGGGGTTGAACTATGAGGAGAGGCTGAATAAACTAGGCTTGTACTCGTTAGAGTTTAGAAGAATGAGGGGAGATCTCATTGAGACATATAAGATGATGAATGGGATGGATAGGATAGTGGTGGAGAGGCTCTTCCCGCTCAGAAAGGACAGTAGGACTAGAGGGCACAGCCTCAAGATAAAGGGGGGGCAGTTTAGAACGGAGCTGAGGAGGAACTTTTTCACTCAAAGGGTGGTGAATCTCTGGAATTCTCTGCCCATTGAAGTGGTGGAGGCTGCCTCGCTAAATATATTTAAGATGCGGGTAGATAGGTTTTTGATAGGCAAGGGGATTAAGGGTTATGGGGAGAAGGCGGAAAAGTGGAACTGAGCCACAACAGATCAGCCATGATCTTATTGAATGGCGGGGCAGGCTCGAAGGGCTAGATGGCCTACTCCTGCTCCTATTTCTTATGTTCTTTAAATAAGTCTGGCTTATTGAGCTCAATGGGTGGGGCCAAAAGGATGAGATGATTGTTCTTTGATTTGTAGTACCAGTGGAACTCAGTGCTTTTTGACGTGACATCATAAAACTAATGGAGCTGCAGACACTGTCAAAACAGGGAGGAAAATCATGTCCTCAGACAGTTAAAGAGAAAGGGTTGGCAGAAGTAGAAAGGGGTCTTACAGATGTTCTGGATAGCATTAACATGTTAGCTGTCAGAGGGCCATCTAACACACATGCACACATGACTGAAAGTGACTGCAGCCAAAGGGGAAAATGAAATGAACACCAATGTGGTTAAACTGAGTGATTCAAAAAACTTGCTTCCCCCCATCCCCAGCATGTTTCCAGCAGTGGAGATGGCTCGCATTGGCTGCCAGCAGGATCTTCTGGACCCACTGATGTCTATGGCATTTTACGCAGCTCACCCATGTTGCTGCTGAGGAACCTGCCACAGGATCACCTTTGGCGGGACTGGATGATCCTCCCAGTGGGAAGGTCGGAAAATCCCACCCAGGAATCTAACTTAAAGATAAGTTAAGGATAGGCTGGCTCTCTTTAGAAATGGAAGACAAAGAGTTTTCAAACTTATGAAGGGGATTGATCAATTGGACAAATTGTTGGCTTTGGTATGATGTTTAAATACCAGGAAGCACCAATTAAAAATAAGGACGTTTCATATTGCATTGCCACCCACGCAAAGTCAATATTTGGAAAATTAAACCCAGGAAGAGTATTCAACTGTACCCCATATTCTTTAATCACAGAAGGTAGTAAATTTGTCGAATAAGTTACCAGGGAAAGTCACTGAGGTACAGTCGAAATGGATTTCAGAAGCAGCTGTGTGTGTTTCTGGAGAGGGAAGGGATTGAGGAATATACTGAGGGGGACAGTAGCTGAAGTGAGGTTAACAAATAATACCAAACTTCTCAAGCACAAATGGCCTTTTACTGTTCAACAAAAAAAATCTAACCTTCTAACATCCTGTGGCAAATGATTGCTTTCATTTTACTTTGTCAAAATAACCCTGGGACAAGTTTTGTAACCCCTCACAATAACATTTTCACCCCATTTATCAGTGAGAATGCAACTGGTCCTATGAGATCCCAACAGTTCACATCAATTCAGGACACCTGTACAAATCATCATGATCTAGGATATTAGATGTGAGAAATATCCGGTTGCTTTAGAATCTAATTATGAATCTGAGATCAAGAAGCCTCCGAGAGACATTTATAATTAATTTAAATAATAACAAACAGCCAAGGGACGTGATTTACCTTGATCACTACTCACCAGATAATTGGTGTGGAAGAGTGGCTTCTCTGCTTTGCTGATCTTCATCTGCTGTTCTCGCTGCTCGGTCACAGATACTTGGCTTTCTCAATGGAAGCTGAGATAAACTCAGAGCCTCTGGCGATGTAGAACCAGACCTCTGTGGGCCTTGAGCAGTAGGCCCCAACACTGAAGATGACATGAGTGGACTACCTGGAAAGCCTTCACAGTTTCTGTTGGCACAGTGCTGCTCCTGATAATGATCGTATGGACAACTACAGTGTGAATGTTGTTGATAATCTGGGTTGTATTTTAATTCTGGATACCTTAGGAAATGAGCAGGTGATTCAGGAGATCCTTCCATACCTCTCTGAAGCTGTCTGTGAGAGGAGGGTGATATCTGAGAGGGATACGTGTGCACCATTGGTGCTGGTAATGGAATATTGGCAGGTACATGGTTATAACTGAATGGGCTGTATCCGTGCCCTCTTGGGTACTGGCTATATGAATGTTCAGGCATCAGTAAAGGAAGTGGCGGAGGTGCCTGACCATTTCTTATCGGGTGGTTTACCAAATGTGGCTTCAAATGCTCATGCTGCCATATATCTGGATCAGGAGGACAAGGGTGCTGGTACAAGGAGTCATGATCCAGTTTCAGTGTGTTAAATGCTGCTGCTGATCTCTCGAGCTCCTCTTCTGACATTTTTAAGGAACAATTCCGACAGGCACAACCATGCGAAATAATCTCAGAAGGGTCTTGCTCAAGAAACTGTACATGCTGTCCATCGAGGAGACCTTCCACCTGGCGATAATCAAGTAGTCGGTTCCTGCTTGTTTTCAGCTCATGATCTCTCTGGACATCATCTCGATGTCTTACTCGATGAATAGGACCTTGAGACATTCTCTCTGCACAAGGATACTGATGGAACACAGGTGAGTACACCTGAAGTACTTCATTGCGTGGCCTTTGGTAGTTCATTCTTTCTAACATTGCGGCCTGGTGGTGAAGGCTGTCTATGTTTCTCACATGGGCATAAGAATCATGCGGCCTACCCTCCAACCCCATTTCATTCATTTGTGGCATGTTCCTTTCATACATGGGTCTTCGTTGGTCCAGAGTTAAATCAGGCCTATAGTACATATTGTTTCGAATCTCATCAGGACTGTGGCTATATCCAGGTATTCTGCGTTCTGGTGATTGATGGCTGGCTTTGAAAGGATAGGGATGAGCAGTGTGATGAATGTTCCTTGGTAAAGTGGCAAATCGATTCATCTCACAGCTGTCATCATCATCCAGAATGTCAGTCTCCCTTTCATTGGGGACAGGTCGCCCATTGGCACGACTCTGTGAGACTATCCCAGGTTGTGCAGCCACATTGTGCATGTGCATGTTCTTCACTGCAGCCATTCCAAACCCACTGAGAAGCTGATCCAACTGCTCCTTCTCCACTTGTGATGGAGTTTGCCTTGTGCTGATACTGTGCTCTTCTGTCTTCACTGAAGCAGTGGAATGACCAGAGTCCGTGCTGACAGACAAGGTGTGCCCACAGTGGACGGACACAACGCTTAATGGGCTACCATTGGCGGTACCAGTGCTGGGACTTCTTTTCTTCACTTTGGCATAGAGACTTCCATCGAGTGGGCCTCGTGTATGTGGTACTCCTTACAAAAAGGAAAGCGTTATAGTTAGTGCTGTGGCAGAATTACACTGAAGTTGCATATTAGATAAAGCCCATTCTTATACATTTAAAATCTATCCTATACATCCAGGATTAAGACAGGCAGGTGCTAATATCTAACAGTCATTGACTATGTATATATTATAAATGTGTTTTTTATATATAACACAGTTAGGGTGATCCTCAGGTTGAATCACTACTAGTCAGCGCTCCCTGTCAAAGGGGAGAGTAGTCTATGGTCATGTGGGACTATGGCAATTTTACCTTGATCTATAAGATGTACCCCTGATGCAAAGTAGCAGCAATGTGTACCATCTACAAGTTGTACTCCAGCAATTGGAAGAGGAAGAACCTTTTTTTAATGCAGAGGGTGGTGGGTGTCTGGAATTCGCTGCCCGAGTTGTGGTGGATGCAGAGGCCCTAAATTTCTTTAAAAATTACCTGGATCTGCACCTTAAGTGCTGGAAGCTACAGGGCTATGGGCTGGGTGCAGGAAGGTGGGATTTAAAAGGGCACCTAGGTGTCCTCTGGCTGGCATGGACAAGATGGGCTGAATGGCCTCCTTCAGTGCTGTAACTTTTCTATGGTTTCTATTGTAATTCACCAAGGTTCCATAGGCAGCAGCTCCCAAACCCATGACCATTTCCATCTAGAAGGGCAAGGACAGCAGATACATGGGAACACCACCACCTGCAAGCTCCGCTCCAAGTCACTCACCATCCTGATTTGGGAACGTATCGCCATTCCTTCACTGCCACTGTGTCAAAATCCTGAAACTCATTCCCTAACAGCACTGTGGTACGCCATATGGACTGCAGCGGTTGAAGAAGTCAGCTCACCACCACCTTCTCAAGGGGCAATTAGGGATGGATAATAAATACTGGCCTTGCTAACAACACCCACATCCTGAAGTGAATAAATAAAATATCATCCTGGCATAAATCAAGAGGGACTAAATAGTAATCCAATCCCTCAAAATGTGTAACTAGTTCAGTGGCAGGAGGAGGTCAAAATACATTTATCTGTGACAAACATTGGCTCTATTCTCTCTCCACAGATGCTGTCAGACCAGCTGAGATTTTCCAGCATTTTCTGTTTTTGTCATGCGTGTGATATGTTTACCTCTGGCCTTTTGCTACTAAATCTAGGCTGATTTCCCAGCTAAACTCATCATCTTGCAGGCACTCAGTAATAAAGGTTCTTTTAACTTCCACCGTCCCCTGTGGTTACAAATGTAGATTCCAGAATGATATAGCAACCAAACTTTGGACCTTGCTTTGAAAAGGTATAGGGTTGCCATGCAAAGAAATCCACTTTGGTCCACTGGGTTCTGATTGCATGTTCCCCAGGTGTGTTGACAAAAGCAAATTTGTGGACAGGAGATTAAACTTGATCTATTCTGGAAGCATTTTGTCTCCAGATTCCTGGCTGCAATCAGGCATGTGTACACACTCTTTCAAACTCATGGATGTTACTTTTGGCTGTTGTTCTTGTCAACACAGATGTGTAAGGGAAGGAGATATATGTATTTTTTAAAACAGTGGTTACAATGAAGTTTCTGCTCAGAGGAAGGAAAATATTTGTGTAAAGTGATTTGTAATTATATGTTGGACAAAGAGACTCACTGGGCAACATGGAAATTTGGGCACTTTTCTGCCATCTGAGTTTGAATTCAGCCAGTCTGGCCTGATCAAAAGTCTCCTTTGTTTTCTACCTGCAAGACCTCTTTTTGGAATGAGCTGGGCGACGTGTAACCTGCTCTTCAATAGGCAAACTGACCCAAGTCTCCCCTAATTGGCAATCTCACTCAGACAGCTTCTCACTCCAAAGCCTTGAGCACCAAAATCTAGGCTGACACTCCAGTGCAGTACTGAGGGATAACTGAACTGTCAAAGAGTCTTTCAGATGAGACATTCACAGGTGGACGTAAAAGATTCCTGGGTGCCATTTTTAAGAAGAGCAGGCTCCTTGAGCTCCCTGGTGTCCTGACCAATATTTATCCCTCACCCAACATCACAAAACAGATGACGTGGTCATGTATGTATAATGTGAAATTGTCTATTTTGGCAGGAAGAATGAAAAAGCATATTATCTAAATGGTGAAAGTTGCAGAGATGCAGAGGGATCTGGGTGTCCTAGTGCATGAATCACAAGAGATTAGTATCCAAGTACAGCAAGTCATTAGGAAAGCTAATAGAATGTTATTGTTTATTGTGAGGGGAATTGACTATAAAAATAGGGAGGTTACGCTTCAGTTATAAAAGGCACTGGTGAGACCACATCTAGAGTTGGTTTCCTTATTTAAGGAAGAATGTAAATGCATTGGAAGCAGTTCAGAGAAGGTTTACTTGATTATGGAATGAACGGGCTGTCTTATGAGGAAAGGTTGGATGATTTTGGTTTCTATCCACTGCAGTTTAGAATTGTAAGAGGCAACATGATTGAAACACATAAGATCCTGAGGGGTCTTGACAGGATGGATGTAGAAAAGATATTTCTTCTTATGGGAGATTCTAGAACTGGCTTCACTGTTTAAAAATAAAGGGTCACCCATTTAAGGCAGATACGAGGAGAATTTTTCTCTCTCAGAGGGTCGTGGGTCTTTGGAACGCTTCCTCAAAAGACAGTGGAAGCAGAGTCTTTGAATATTTTTAAGGTGGAGCTAGATAGATTATTGATTAACAAGGGGGTGAAAGGTTACCTGGGGTGGGCAGGAAGGTGAGTTTCAAGTTATAATCAGACCAGCCATGATCTTACTGAATGGCAAAGCAGGCTTGAGTGGCCTACTCCTGCTCCTTGTTTTTAGGTATGGTCATAATCACATTATTATTTGTGGGAGTCTGTTATGCACAAATTCGCTGTCTCAGATCCTACGTGAGAACAGAGGCCACATTCTAAGTGTGATGCGATCCATTTTGGCAGAAAAAATAGAAAGGCAAGTTATTATCTAAATGGAAAGCAGATTTGAAATGCATCTGGGCAGAGGGGTCTATGTGTCTTTGTTCATGAATCGCAGATAGTCAGTATGCAGGTACAGCATACAATAAAAAAGGTAAGTGGAATATTGGCATTAAATGCAAAAGGATTGGGGAATAAAAGTAGTGAAGTATTGTTGCAATTGTTTAGGGTGTTGGTGAGACCACATCTGGAGTATTGTGTCCAGTTTTGGTCTCATTTGAGGAAGGATGTGGTGGCATTGAGGCAGTTCATAGGAGATTTACCAGACTGACTCCGAAGAGGAAAGGGTTGACGTATGAGGAGAGATTAAACAGTTTGGGCTTGTACTCGCTGGAGTTTAAAAGGATGAGGGGGATCTGATCAAGGTGTATAAATTTTTAAAAGGGATTGATAAAGCAAATGTAAACCTAATGTTTCCTCATATGGGGCGATTTAGAACAAGAGGCCACAGGTATAGGGTGAGAGGCAGTAGATTTAAAATTGAGATGAGGAGGAACTACTTCTCCCAGAGGGTGGTGAATTTGTGGAACTCGCTGCCCCATAGCGCAGTGGAATCTGAATTGTTGAATGGTTTCAAGAAGGATTCAGGCATACTTCTAATAAAAAAGGGATATGGGGAACAGGTGGGAAGGAAGATTTGAGACCAGGGAGAAATCAGTCATGATCTGACTGGCGGAGGAGGCTCAAAGAGTTGAATTGCCTACTTCCGCTCCTAATTCCTCTGTTTCTAATTGTGACTGCTCACAGTTAGTAAAGACTAAAAGAGAAGGCCAGTGTGTTCAAACTATTGCCTTCCTGCTCAAATTGAAATATATCCTTACAAACATTACTTCCAAGCGGTTTGAAAGTGGTTGAATTTCTATCACCACTCACCATGCCTTATATCCAGACTTGACTATTCCGATTCACTCCTGGCTGCTCTCCCACTGTACTCTCCCACAGGGCTGCTCTACCCTCTGTAAACTTGAGATCATCCAAAGCTCTGCTGCTCATGACCTAACTCACATTGAGTCCCTTTCCCCTCTCACCCACTGACCTACACTGGCTCCTGGTCTAGCAATGTCTTGATTTTAAAATTATCATCCTTATTTTCAAATCCCTCCATGGCCTCACCCCTCCCTATCTCTGTAATCTGCTCCAACTCTCAGATCTCTGCACTCCTCTTAACTCCAGCCGCTTGAACATCCCCAATTCTAAATTGCTCCATTATTGGCAGCTGTGCCTTCAGCTGTCTGGGTCCCAAACTCAGGAATTCCCTCACTGAACTTCTCTATCTCATTCTCCTCCTTTAAGACACACTTTAAAACCAACCTCTTTGACCAAGCTTCTGGTCATCTGTACTGTCTCCAGACAGCACAGTGAGTGAGGTTTTGCAAACCCAGGCAAGTCACGGGGGTTACAGATAGTGCGACATGAACCCAAGATCCCTGTTGAGACCGTCCTCATGTGTGTGGAACTTGGCTATCAGTCTCTGCTCAGCGACTCTGCGCTGTCGTGTGTCGTGAAGGCCGCCTTGGAGAACGCTTACCCGAAGGTCAGAGGCTGAATGCCCATGACCACTTTTTGCAAAACCTCATTCACTGTACTGTCTGGAGACAATACAGTATGAAGTATGAAAAGTTTTTATAAATACATAAAAAGGAAGAGGCTGGCTAGGGTGAATGTTGGTCCTTTAGAGGATGAGAAAGGGGACCTAGTGGTAGGGGATGGGGATATGGCTAAGGTATTGAATAACTTTTTTGTTTCTGTCTTCACGGAGGAGGACGTGAATAATTTGCTGGGTGTTAGCGATAGAAAGGTGGTAGGACTGGAGGGTCTTAATGACATTACTGTTACTAGAAAGGCGGTGCTCGACAGACTGGAGGGGCTGATTGTGGACAAGTCCCCAGGACCGGATGGAATGCATCCGAGGGTTCTGAAAGAAATGGCGGAGGTGATAGTGGATGCCTTGGTGGTTATTTTCCAAACGTCGCTGGATTCCGGGGAAGTGCAAAAAAGTAGAACCGACAAGGTGGTTATCTCTGGGCTACTGCCTGAACCGTGTGCAGATGGGCGTAGGGTTGACAGGATTAAGGAAGTGAATGGGTGGCTCAGGGATTGGTGTGGGAGGAATGGGTTTGAATTTATGGGGCACTGGCACCAGTATTGGGGTAGGTGGGACCTGTTCGGGAGGGATGGGGTTGGTCTGAACCGTGCTGGGACAATGTTACGCCGTTGTTTAAGAAGGGTGCCAGGCAAAAGGCGGGGAATTATAGGCCGGTTAGTTTAACGTCTGTGGTAGGTAAAATGTTAGAATCTGTCATTAAGGAGGAAATTGCAAGGCATCTTGAAGGGAATTGCTTGATAGAGCAGACGCAGCACGGTTTCATTAAAGGGAAGTCGTGTCTGACAAATTTACTGGAGTTCTATGAGGATGTGTCTAGGGCGGTGGATAGAGGAGAGCCGGTGGATGTGGTCTTTCTAGATTTTCAGAAGGCGTTTGACAAAGTGCCTCACAAGAGGTTATTGCAGAAGGTCGAGGGACATGGAGTTGGGGGTAGGGTGTTAGCGTGGATAGAGGATTGGTTGTCAAATAGGAGGCAGAGAGTGGGGGTCAATGGGTGCTATTTGGATTGGCGGATGGTGACTAGTGGAGTGCCCCAGGGGTCGGTGCTGGGGCCTCAGCTTTTTACCATTTATATAGATGATCTGGAGGAGGGAACCGAGTGTAGAGTGTCGAAATTTGCTGATGACACCAAGATTGGGGGAACGGCAAATTGTGCGGAGGGTGTGGAGAGTCTGCAGAAGGATCTAGATAGGCTGGGCGAATAGGCCAGGAAATGGCAAATGGAATTTAATGTTGGCAAGTGTGAGGTGGTCCACTTTGGTAGGAAAAATGGTAGGAAGGACTATTACTTACGGGGCGAAAAACTGCAGCAGGCGACGGTGCAGAGGGACCTCGGGGTCCTTGTGCATGAGTCGCAAAAACCCAGCTTGCAGGTGCAGCAGGTGGTCAGGAAGGCGAATGGGATGCTGGCCTTCATAGCGAGGGGGATTGAATATAAAAGTAGGGAGGTCTTGCTGCAGCTGTATAGGGCATTGGTGAGGCCGCAACTGGAGTACTGTGTGCATTTTTGGGCGCCGCACCTGCGCAAAGATATTTTGGCCTTGGAGGGAGTGCAGAGGAGATTTACTAGGCTGATACCGGAGTTGAGGGGGTTGAGCTATGAGGAGGGGTTGAGCTATGAGGAGAGGCTGAATAAACTGGGCTTGTACTCGTTAGAGTTTAGAAGAATGAGAGGAGATCTCATTGAGACGTATAAGATGATGAATGGGATGGATAGGATAGAGGTGGAAAGACTCTTCCCGCTCAAAAAAGACAATAGGACTAGGGGGCACAGCCTCAAGATAAAAGGGGGGTGGTTTAGAACGGAGTTGAGGAGGAACTTCTTCACTCAAAGGGTGGTGAATCTCTGGAATTCTCTGCCCGTTGAAGTGGTGGAGGCTGCCTCGCAAAATATTTTTAAGACGCGGGTTGATGGGTTTTTGATAGGAGAGGGGATTAAGGGTTATGGGGAGAGGGCGGGAAAGTGGAACTGAGCAGCGACAGATCAGCCATGATCTTACTGAATGGCGGGGCAGGTTCGAAGGGCTGGATGGCCTACTCCTGCTCCTATTTCTTATGTTCTTATTTACATCTCTTTAACCTGTGATCAGTGCTCCTTCCACACACATTGTCGGCCACTTTAAGACTTGAACAGCAGGTTAGGTGTAAAGATTCGCATTCTAATCAGTAATCTATAAACTGTCTGTGCTTTATATGCTCTGTCTGAGGCCAGAACTCTCCATTCACCTGACAAAGTGGCTAACCCGAAAGCTAGTGAATTTACTATCAAATAAATTGGTTGGACTGAAACCTGGTGTTGTCAGACTTTTTACTGTGTTTACCCCAGTCCAACACTGGCATATCCCCATCATTTATATTCTATCCCCCTCGCTATAAAGGCCAACATTCCATTCGCCTTCTTGATCACCTGCTGCACCTGCAGACTGGGTTTTTGCGATTCGTGCACAAGGACCCCCAGGTCCCTCTGCACCGTAGCATGCTGCAGCTTTTCGCCCTTTAAATAGTAATCCCTC
The DNA here is from genome assembly GCF_965287045.1 of Carcharhinus amblyrhynchos. Taxonomy (NCBI): domain Eukaryota; kingdom Metazoa; phylum Chordata; class Chondrichthyes; order Carcharhiniformes; family Carcharhinidae; genus Carcharhinus; species Carcharhinus amblyrhynchos. The sequence goes on along the minus strand of NC_137359.1, from coordinate 12,151,125 downwards.
CTACTATTATTTCTGCCAAAGTGGATAACCTCACACTTGCCAACATTATACTCCATCTGCCAGGTCCTCGCCCACTCGCTCAGCCTATCCAGATCCCTCTGCAGACTTTCCACACCCTCCACGCAATTTGCTTTTCCACTCATCTTTGTGTCATCAGCAAATTTCGTCACCCTACACTCGGTTCCCTCCTCCAGATCATCTATATAAATGGTAAATAGCTGAGGCCCCAGCACCGATCCCTGCGGCACTCCACTAGTCACCAACCGCCAATCAGAATAGCACCCATTGATACCAACTCTCTGCTTCCTATTAGACAGCCAATCCTCTATCCACGCTAATACCTTACCTCCAACTCTGTGCACCCTAACCTTCTGTAGCAACCTTTTATGAGCCACCTTATCAAACGCCTTTTGAAAATCTAAAAACACCACATCCACTGGTTCCCCTCTGTCTACCGCACTAGTCACATCCTCATAGAAATCCAATAAATTTGTCAAACACGACTTCCCCTTAACGATCTGTGCCACGTCTGCTCGATCAAACCATTCCTTTCTAGGTGCCTTGCTATTTTGTCTTTGATGACGGATTCAAGCATTTTTCCAACTACAGATGTTAAACTAACCGGCTTATAATTCCCTGCCTTTTGTCTGCTATCTTTTTTAAACAGTGGCGTAACATTAGCCATTTTCCAATCTTCCGGCACTTCCCCGGAATCCAGCGAATTTTGGTAAATAATTACTAAGGCGTCCACTATCACCTCTGCCATTTCCTTCAGGACCCTGGGATGCATTCCATCCGGTCCTAGGGACTTGTCCACCTTCAGTCCCATTAGTCTATCAAGCACTACCTCTCTAGTGACAGTAATCGCATTCAGGCCCTCAACTCCTACCATCCTTCTATCTTTAATATCCGGCAAACTATTCATGTCCTCCTCCGTGAAGACCAAGGCAAAAAACTTATTTAAGGCCTCAGCCATTTCCTCATCTCCCACCACTAAATCCCCCCTCTCATCCTCTAAGGGTCCAACATTCACTCTAGCCAGCCTCCTCCTCTTTATATATTTGTAAAAACTCTTACTGTCCTTTTTTATATTGAGTGCTAGTTTAGCTTCATAGTCTATCCTTCCTTTCTTTATCAACTTCTTAGTCATTCTTTGTTGATTTTTAAACCTTTTCCAATCTTCTAATCACCCACTACTTTTAGCCACTCTGAACGCATCAGCTTTTAATTTAATACTCTCCTTTATTTCCTTCGATAACCATAGCTGGTTATCCCTTCTCCTACATTCCTTCTTTACCGTCAGAATATATTTCTGCTGAGTACCAAAAAAGATGTCCTTAAAAATCCTCCACTGTTCCTCAGCCGTCCTACCAGCCAATCTGCACCCCCAATCTACATTTGCCAATTCCTCTCTCATCCTATCATACTCCCCTCTGTTCAAACAGAGGACACGGGTTCGGGACCCTACTTTCTCATCCTCCATCTGCATCAAAAACTCAACCATACTATGATCGCTCGTCCCAAGAGGGTCCCTCACAATAAGATCCCTAATTCTACCTGCCTTGTTACACAGTACCAGGTCTAAGATAGCTCGCTCCCTCGTAGGTTCCGTCACACACTGTTCAAGGGAACTATTCTGACAGCATTCCAAGAACTCTTCCTCAAGCCCACCGTGTCCGACTTGGGTCAACCAATCAATATGTAGATTGAAATCCCCCATAATTATCGCCGTTCCATTTCTGCACGCATCATTTATTTGCTTGTTTATAGCCCACCCCACCTCTAAGTTATTATTTGGGGGCCTATAGACCACACCCACCAGCGTCTTCCTCCCCTTACTGTTCCTTATCTCCACCCACAACGATTCCACATTTTGCTCTTTGGAGCCTATATCTTCCCTTACTACCGCCCTGATATCATCCTTAACTAACAGAGCTACCCCACCCCCTTTTTTCTCCCATCTATCCTTCCTAAACACTTGATACCCCTGGACATTCAGCTCCCAGTCCCTGTCACCCTGCAACCACGTTTCCGTAATGGCCACTAGATCATACCCATTTGTGCTGATCTGCGCCATCAGCTCATTCACTTTGTTCCAAATGCTTTGTGCATTCAGGTAAAGTGTCTTTATACCAGCTTTATATCAGCCAAATTCTGAGTTTCATTCCAATACCTTCCAGGCCATCCTCATGGTGAAGGTTGAAGTTCTCATAAGAATCCCACCGGACAGTGGGATCAGATGTGTTGTAATCCACAGTCACTGTAGAGTCATTCTTCAAATGGTCTCCATCTGTAGATGGGAAGAGGAGAAGGGTTGAGTGCTGCCTTTAATATGTCCTCATCAAGTCAGCTAGCTGCCTTGTCCACAATAAGATCGATTGACCAACAGTGACCCACCCACGAACTAAGAAATGCATAGGTCAATGAAGAGATCCAACTAGTATCTGCTATGTTCTCAATTGGATGTCCTGCGAGAGGGAACACATGGTGTCCACTGGCACAACCAAGGCCTTCCATGCCTGGTAGGCATTGTTGGAGCAGGGGTGTTTTATTGACCCCTTGAATCATATTTTTATTTGATGTTGCAAGTTTCCTGTGAGATTTGGTTTTTGTTAGTTGCAGTTCCCCTTTAAGGGGTTGCCTTTGAACTTGCTCCTCACGTTGTTAATCAATTTTGTTTGGTTCACCCAAAATACTATAATCTGGCATCAAACTGTGCTCTGACAGAGACAGTACAGTTGACACATTGAAAAAGGGAAGATTGGCATTGATATAACACTTTTTCCTGCCACGTCGGTTCTCTTTTCAAGCCTTTGCATTTTAGATTTTCATCATGCACAATCTATTTTTGAAACAGTATCTTGTTTTGAAGTTCCCAAGTGCTACTAGATTGCTCACCTTTTGTTTTTTCAGGACCTGAAGAAAAAACAAACTCCACTGCGGCGTCACGTGGGAATCTGTCGTCTAAGAAGAGACGAGAACAAGAGTCACCGCTGACAGTTCAGTTGTACAAACACAATTTTGTTCAGTCACTGAAGATTTGCAGCACACTGAATCCTCACTAACCTTGAACCAAACTTGATGAATACCCTCCCTCTTGTTATATTGTGCACGTTCTCCACTTCTAAATTCCCGTCAATGTTTCTTCGTCAATGGCTGTCAGAGTCTTTTTCCCAGGGTCGAAGGGTCAATTATTTGGGGGCATAGGTTGAAAGTGAGAGGGGGAAAATTTAAGAGAGATGTAAGGGGCAAGTTTTTCACACAGAAGGCGGTGAATGCCTGGAACGCGCTGCCGGAGGAGGTAATGGAAGCAGACTGTATGCCTAGTGGAGGCATCTGTGTGGCACAGACTTGGTGGGTCGAAAGGCCTGTTCCTGTGCTGTACTGTTCTTTGTCCTCACCTAATCCATATCCTTGTGGGCTGTGTATCCTATGCTCAAACATTCAGATTATAAAGACATTATACTCTGCTGAAGTGGGGGATCCATTACATTAACACAGGTACACGCAATGAAGATTGTAAGACAGAGATAGGTAATGAACACAACATGAATATGAACCACAGGCTGTCTAATCATTGGAAGATTTCTTTTTACAAAATGCAAAATCTATATTGATGGGTTTAAAAGCTGACATGCTCTCCACTCTAAGATTGCAGTCATTTGAGCTGCTGCACCTCCTGCCTCATAACCTCGGAGTGGAATATAAACGCTTTTGTGCAGCTTTTTTTATATTCAGAGCTGGTTTCTATTCTGCAACTCCAGCCCAGAAGGGAAGGCTCCGCCGTATTCATTGTGTCACAAAAGCCCACTTCCTTCCTAAAGTCGCTGTGCTGAAGTGTTAGCAGTGCTGGTGAGATAGGAGGGGGGAGTGGAGGGGTTGGGGTGCAGGGCAGTAATGATGGGATGGGGGATGGGGAAATGAGGAGCAGAATTGTGGGGGGGTTGGGGGGGCGGTGAACGGGTTGGCACTAACTGATGAAACTGGCTTCAATCCCAATCTGTGGTAAACGGCGTTTGATACTACAGAGCAAAATCCCATTTTTAGAAGGCAGGCTTGGGTTTATATTGCACCATAGGACAGCTTTTAGCGCTTCTACACAATGAATCACTTTGAAATGCAATTGCAGTGGCTTTGTAGGCAAATGCGGCAGCCATTCTGCGCAAGGCAAGGTCCCCACAGCAACAAACCAGTTAATAATATGATTTGGTGGTGATGTTTAGAGTCATAGAGTCAAAAGCCCACTTCCTTCCTAAAGTGGCTGTGCTGAAGTGTAAGCAGTGCTGGTGAGATAGGACCATTAGCCTCCTTGGCAATGAGAAAATGTTTGAGGGAAGACTGTTAGCCAAGGTACTATAAGAATTCTTTGCTCTGCTTTTAATAAATGCAACAGGATCTTAAAACATCCCCCAATCAGCACAGGCAGGCAAAATCTCACTTTCATCTTTCATCCTTGGAATAGCACCTCTGCCAATAGAGCATTCCCTCAGTAAACACTCAATGGAACATCTTGCGTATTACTCAAGCACTTGATCACTTCTCTCTAAAAATGTCTCAAAATGCTTCACATACAACGAACTACTTTGAATTGAGCATTATCCATTGTTATGCAGGTAAAGCAGCAGCCATTGTGCGCACAGCAAGATCTCATAATCACCGGTCAGTTAAAATTACTATTTTCTGGTAAAAGCAAAATACTGCAGATCGTGGAATCTGAAATAAAAACAGAAAATGCTAGAAAATCTCAGTAGGTCTGATGGCAACTATGAAGAGAGAATAGAGCCAACGTTTCCAGGCTAGATGACAAAGGGTCACCTAGACTCGAAACATGGCTCTACTCTCTCTCCACAGATGCTGTCAGACCTGCTGAGATTTTCCAGCATTTTCTGTTTTTATTTTCTGGTTGCATTGTTTGAAGGGGAAATGTTGGTCAGGACACTGAAGAGAACTCTTTTAGAAATAGTATCCACCCTGAGAAAGCCTTTGCTTGTCATATTCCCAGGACCAAACTGGGTCAGGATGTCAACCTGGGTTATGTGCTCCAGTCCAGGAGTGAGGGCTTACATCCACAAACTGCTATCATTTAGCCAAGAAAACACTTAGGTGCACATGAGCTTTAATTCCCCACAGTCAGCCACTGTTCTAATCCAGGCTGTGACTTTGCACTTTCTCATTGCTGAGGAAGCCCTGAAAGATTCAGATTCCTCATCATTTTTTAGAGACTACCATCTATCCACCCCACCTCTGTCTTGTCTCAGCTCCTGCCTTGACATGGATGGGCCTACTCCAAGAATTTCACTCTTTTGAGACCTGAATACAACTCTCACCAGCGCTCAACTGGGAAGGGATCCATTTGAGGCCTTTAGGCTTGGGGAACTCTAGATACATGGTCATGAATGTTAAGGGGAATCAATTACCATTGCTGCTTGGAAATGGCCCCCTTTGAAGCAGAAATATATTCATTAATTTTTCTTCAGACTAAGAGCCTTGGGAAGAACTGGAGCATAACAACTCTAGGATGAAGCATTTTCAGTGCTGGTGAAACACCCTGACTATGCTAATGGTAGCAAAAATTAAATGATCTTCTTGGGAATGCTTTACCAGAGATGGCAAGATAAACGGAGGAAAGGATCTTAAAATTGGCCAGATAACTGTTCCTTTTAATTGAAAACCAATTTGGTCCTTATAAGCGAAGTATTAAGCATAATGATGGGATTGAACATGGAGCATTTTAAGTGTTGCTCCACAAGACCAGGGCAGATAGGGATACTGTTGTTCCTGAAAATTCCCACTGACCTCCGTAAGCATCATCCAGTTCATCCTTTCCAAACCAGAGCTGGGTGCCATGGATAGCACAAGTATGGAACTGTACTCGGAAAACAACATCACGCTCCGGGTTTTTGTATTGCTTATGGTAACATTTCACCTGAAAAGGCAAAGATGGAAGAACATGTCTAAGACTGAGCCACTGACTGGATATTACCAATATTACAATTGTAAAAACAGTCGGGGATCCCATGTTGCCTTGACACTGACCTCTGAACCACAGGGACCTAGGTTCAACTCTCAAAGGCCAGTCTCCACATTTCAGCCTCAGATTCCAGACAGAAGATGCAATGCGATGATCTTTGGCTGATAATAGGCAGCAAATCGCAGGGTAATTTGAGGTGCTGCTCTCTTGAGCCTTGCTTGAAGGAAGTATCGTCAGGAGAACAGGGGTCAAAGGTCAGTGCACCTGATTCATAGTACTCCCAATTTCTGGAGTGTGTCAGGATTCCCTCTGCTCCGAGCTCCCTTTGCCCTCCATGCCCAAGAGCAAGGTCGTGCAAAATTCGCTCTGTACGAAGCTAAAGGAATCGTTTGTTCTTCTGTGAATGCCTCTAATTCTCTTCAGCATGTCTCAGTTAGAAGTTCCCGTGTTAGGATCAGTGATCAGAGTTGTACCGAAACAATCAAAGAAATGTCTTTCCTGGGGCCTATTGGGTGTTTACAGCCTGCTGTTGCCAGGCGCTGGCACGGACTCAGTGAGCCACATGGACTCAATGGGCCGAATGGCCTCCTCCTGTGCCAGAATGGCACTATGATTTTGACCAATCTACAAACAGAGTCCCAGAGATCATCTTATTTCTGTCTCTCTGGTATTGGATCCACCACATAGGGAGTGCAGTGGGCTAGATCTTCTGCCTCTTTGTAGTCGATTGCTGGAAAATGCGCGTGTGCGAGATTGATAGACAAGAGAAGACCCAACTTTCCAGTGTCCCAAGCATTCGCGTTTCTTCTCAAGTCCTCTATAATTCTTGACATATCAGTACTTCTTTCTGTATACTGATCAAAAAAAGAAAATCCACGGTTTGCCAACGATTGTCCCGTTTCACTGGGGGAATTGAGACTATGGGCTGAATTTTTGGGTCCTGCCAAGTGGCAGGAATGGAATAGGCAGGGCCCAAAAACACTGGCATTCCGCTTTCCTGGCACTGGCTATTTTTCTGTGAAGATAGGTTCATGGCTGGCAGGGCTACTCATTCATATGGGGCAGGCATCCAATTGATCTAATTGTTCAGGGCGAGTTAAGGCCAATTAAAGGAGATTGCCTGGAATTTTCCTGGTGGTCTCCGATTTCCCACTCCAATAGCAGCCAGTTTAGCTGCCGAGGGAGGTACCCATAGTAGCAAGCAGGACCCAGGGGATGCTGATACTCCTGACAGGCCTAACTGCATACCTGGGTGCAAGAATAGCTACAGGCTGTCCTATAGGAAGGCTTCCCTCCACCAGCATAGAGGTAGTCTGGCTGCTGAATCTACCTTTTATTCAAGATTTAGAAAAGTAGGAGAGAGAGTGCATCCATTTTGAAGCACCCTCTTTCTTGTTTACCTTCCACTACAGTCTGTGACTCTTCTCAAGTTGGAAAACTCTGATTGGTCCTCCAGCTTTGAGAGGCCACCCATCGCCCTTATTTGGTCACAGAGCCTACCTCCATGTTCTGTGAAAAGTCCAATGAGTGTCTGTTCCCCGGAGGAAAAATCCAGTCCTGTTTTTTCCAAAGGGGGTTCCTTGCAAAATGTGTCAGTATTTATGAAAGGACATCCATTCAGAAAAGTTTGAAGAATACAGACAGCAAGATACATGAGTATCAGCAAACCGAGTGCTGTGTGCACTATTCTTTGTATTGTCAGTTCAAGTGATGCAAGAAGTAAAGTTCAAAGCAAATGCTCGGCTAAGATTTTTATCAATCGTGCATTTTCCGTGATAATCCCGAGAGGTCACCTTTGCAGACAGATCCCTTAATAGACTAAATGGATGGGATTAAGGTTATTTACAGTAGTGTAGATTACATACATGCTTGAATTTTCCATCAGACTAATAACAGAGAGATTGTGCTGCATCGTGTCTTGTGCTGGGAAGTTCAATGGACCAGCCTTAGCAAAACCCTCCCCTGTTTGAACTGGCCATGAGTATGTGAAGAACTCACTCAAAATGGCTGAACCGACATGGCACACTTAGCTGGGAAACATAATATCCTTTGATGTAGCAACCCTTTAAGCATGGCAGCTTGCCAGCAATTGGAGCATTGTACTGTTGGATGAATGTGGACCAGTGACAGAAGGGAGACATGGGGGGAGGGACAACACACGCTCCCAAATCAATGGAGTCACGTGGGTCCCTTTCAATCCACAAGTGGAGGGAGGAAGAGCATTCCTGATTTACACACAATTCTCATGAGACCCATTGAACTTTGTGAAAACTAAATTGGGAACAATTGTACCGTCTGGAAGGTGAAGTGGCCGAGGACCAGCAAACATCCCATAATCCGATCTGCTACTGAGATGTTTTTCGGGGGGGGGGAAGAGGGGACACAGTAGCCCAGGTCTCCTCAGGTCCATTAATCTAGCATTATTTTTTCTGTCCAAAATGCAGGCATCAGGAATGTCACATCATGAAGGCATCATGGCCGCTTGCTGGATAGCAGCTATTGACATGCATAATGATGTTGCTGCGCTCAAATAAAAAAGATTTGCATTTCTATAATGGCTTTCATGACATCAGGATGTCCCAAAGTGTTTTACAACCAATGAAGTACTTTCTGAAGTGTGGTCACTATCGGAATGTAGAAAACACAGCAGCCAATTTGCGCATAGCAAACTTCCACAGACCCAGTTGTCTGTTTTAGTGACTGATTGAGGATAACTACTGGTCAGAACTCTGGGCAGAGCTCCCCTGCTCATCTTTGAAATTGTGCCAATCTGAGGTGTTAGACAGGTCCTTGTCTCATCCAAAGGATGCCAGCTCCAACAGTGCAGCACTCCCTCAGCACTGACCCTCTGACAGTGCAGCACTCCTTCAGCACTGACCCTGTGACAGTGCGGCACTCCTTCAGCACTGACCCTGTGACAGTGCGGCACTCCTTCAGCACTGACCCTGTGACAGTGCGGCACTCCTTCAGCACTGACCCTGTGACAGTGCGGCACTCCTTCAGCACTGACCCTGTGACAGTGCGGCACTCCTTCAGCACTGACCCTGTGACAGTGCGGCACTCCTTCAGCACTGACGCTGTGACAGTGCGGCACTCCTTCAGCACTGACCCTGTGACAGTGCGGCACTCCCTCAGCACTGACCCTGTGACAGTGCAGCACTCCCTCAGCACTGACCCTCTGACAGTGCGGCGCTCCCTCAGCACTGACCCTGTGACAGTGCGGCACTCCATCAGCACTGACCCTCTGACAATGTGGCGCTCCCTCAGTACTGACCCTGTGACAGTGCAGCACTCCCTCAGCACTGACCCTCTGACAGTGCGGCACTCCCTCAGCACTGACGCTCTGACAGTGCGGCACTCCCTCAGCACTGACCCTCTGACAGTGCGGCGCTCCCTCAGCACTGACCCTGTGACAGTGCGGCACTCCCTCAGCACTGACCCTGTGACAGTGCGGCACTCCCTCAGCACTGACCCTCTGACAGTGCGGCACTCCCTCAGCACTGACCCTCTGACAGTGCGGCACTCACTCAGCACTGACCCTCTGACAGTGCGGCACTCACTCAGCACTGACCCTCTGACAGTGCGGTGCTTCCTCAGCACTGACCCTGTGACAGTGCGGCACTCCCTCAGCACTGACCCTTTGACAGTGCGGCACTCCCTCAGCACTGACCCCCTGACAGTACAGCACTCCCTCAGCACTGACCCCCTGGCAGTGCAGCACTCTCTCAGTACTAACCTTGCGACAGTGCAGCACTCCCTCAACACTGACCCTCAAACAGTGAGGCACTCCCTCAGTACTGACCCTCTGACAGTGCAGCACTCCCTCAGTACTGACCCTCAGACAGTGAGGCACACTCTCAGTACTAAACCTCTGTCAGTGCGGCACTCCCTCAGTATTGGCATGGGAATGTTGATGTGGATTATGTTCTCCAGTACCTGGTGTGATTCTTGAACCCACAACATTCTGGCTCCAGAGATGAGAATGCTACTCACCTGGCGAATCAACTGCCCTAATCAAGTGCAAACACCAGTTCCTCCTTTATGAGGAGTCCTGGTGCCCAGACAGGTGCCTATGTGATGCTTTGCATACTGGCAAATTCAGCAGCCCTCGTGAAAGCCCTGTCACCTTGCCCAGCTGAGGTTTGAAGCCAACATGTGCTTAGCAATTGCAAAACAGTATTCACCACTTTGCTGGGTTCACTTCATACTACCTAATGGGGTAGATGTACCCAGGGTGGCTTCAAAGCGCCCATTAGCATTAACGCAACATGCTATTAAACATTTCATTTTCTCTGCAAAGTGAGATGTTTGGCCTGACAGCAGCCAGACAGTATAACTCAATCTCAACCTGTGCTGAGAAAAGAGGCAATGAAGAGCCAATTTCCTGTGAAATGTGCAATAAGTGTGCAGCTGTCTGTAAATGCCAGCCTCGGGCAGGTAGGCAAAAAAAAATAAAACCCCGAGTGTTGTTAAGCCTGCCTTTGTTGACCCATCCCCTTTACCCAAATATTCAAAGCTCCCTCAAACAATACCCATCCTCCCACATTGGATTTGGCACTTGAAGTGGCAACAGAAAAGATAAAGAAGGTGGGCATGGACAGACAATTCAAAAATCCAAAGACATCCACCAAACTAGCTAATGCATTGAACATCTGTGATTGCAAATGTTAAAAAAAATCCTAAAACCTTTAAGCAGCAATATAATTGCCCCATCTTAAATCTCCTTATGTCTTGTGTGCCGGTTTTATGGGGGCAATGGTACCCAGTGTGAGCCTTGACCTAAGTTGCAAAATTGGGCACAGGGTTGGCATTAGCTAATGTCAATAAGGTTGGGACATACCTGGTGTGACACCTCATTTTCTGATCCCGCCCCCCCCGCCCCAGCACAAGAAGGCAATCGTGCTGCGGACCAGGAATCTGGTGATTCATACACACTTCGTGGCTCTGCTGGAAAAGCTGGGGGGAACCTGACTTGAGAAGCAAAAATGGTCTCTGTTTGCTTTGACCACGTACTCAGGAACAAGTCTGGAGCATTAAGATTGAAAAGAATCAGCATCATAAAAAAGGAAGGAACTCTGGGGGAGAAACTGGTCCATTTTCAAGGGCAAAAAAATGAGACTCTGGATGGCGGGGAGGGGACACCAATTTCTCGGCAAGGTTTCCCTTGATAGTGTGGCAAATGTCTAATCTACCTGAATATGCTAATTAGAGACCTATAAGCCTGTTTTAGGAGCTATACTGCAAATTTTGTCCGCTGTGTTTGTCCCTGTTATGAAGATGTCGGCATTGGACTGGGGTGGGTACAGTAAGAAGTCTTACAACACCAGGTTAAAGTCCAACGGGTTTATTTGGAATCAAGAGCTTTTGGAGTGATGCCCCTTCATCAGGGGAGTGGAGAGGTGGGTTCACAAACAGAGCATATGTAGGCACAGACTCAATTGCAAGATAATGATTGGAATGCGAACCTTTACAGGTAATCAAGTCTTTACAGGTACAGACAGTGCCAGTGTAGTGAGGGATAATCAAAGGTTAAAGAGGTGTGAATTCTCTCAAGCCAAGACAGTTAGTAAGATTTTGCAAGCCTGGGCCAAATGGTGGGGCTTACAGGTAGTGTGACATGACTCGAGATCCCGTTTGAGGCAGAACTTGGCTATCAGTTTCTGCTTGGCGATTCTGTGTTGTCATGTGTCTTGAAGGCCGCCTTGGAGAACGCTTACCTGAAGATCAGAGGCTGAATTTCCTCGACTGCTGAAGTGTTCGCCAACAGGAAGGGAACACTCCTGCCTGGTGATTGTCGCGTGGTGTCCATTCATCCGTTGTCATAACTTCTGCATGTTCTCCCCAATGTACCATGCCTCAGGATATCCTTTCCTGTAGCGTATCAGGTAGACAACATTGGCCGAGTCGCACGAGCATATACCGTGTACCTGGTGGGTGGTGTTTTCACATGAGATGATGGCATCCATGTCAATGATCCGGCATGTCTTGCAGCGGTTGCTGTGGCAGGATTGTGTGGTGTTGTGGTTGTTGTTCTCCTGAAGGCTGGGTAGTTTGCTACGGACAATGATCTGTTTGAGGTTGCGCAGTCGTTTGAAGGCAAGAAGTGGGGGTGTGGGGGTGGCCTTGGTGAGATGTTCGTCTTCATCAATGACACGTTGAAGGCTCCGAAGATGACGTCGTAGTTTCTCTGCTCAGGGGAAGTACTGGATGACAAAGGGTATTCTATCCGCCGTGTCCCGTGTTTGTCTTCTGCGGATGTCAGTACGGTTTTTCGCTGTGGCACGTCCGAACTGTCAACTGATGGGTCAAGTGTCATATCCTGTTCATACGAGGGTGTCTTTCAGCGTCTGTAGGTGTCTGTTGCGATCTTCCTCATTTGAACAGATCCTGTGTGTATGGAGGATTTGTCCGTAGGGACAATCAGAAACTCTACAGACAGTTACCCGCAGATCCGTCTACTCAGCAGACTGATCAAGACTTTTGATCCAGATCTTCAGAGCTCTCATCCCACATACTCCCTGCATTGGAGATCTCTACTGCCTCCCGAAGATACACAAGGCCAACACACCTGGCTGTCCCATTGTATAAGGCAATGGGACCCTGCGTGAGAACCTCTCCGGCTACATTGAGGGCATCCTGAAACCCATTGTACAAGGGTACCCAAATTGTACCCAGTGACACACCCATGGGCCAGTTGAATCAGGAACATTCCTTGTCACAATGGACGTCTCAGTGCTCTACACCAGCATCCCCCATGACGACGGAATTGCTGCAACAGCCTCAGTACTCAACACCGACAAGTGTCAATCTCCAGATGCAATTATACAACTCATCTGCTTCATCCTGGACCACATCTTCACCTTCAACAAGCAGTTCTTCATCTAGATGGAACAGCCATGGGGACCAAATTCGCACCTCAATACGCCAACATCTTTATGCACAAGTTCGAACAAAACCTCTTCACTGCACAAGGCCATAACCGACGCTATACACTAGATATATTGATGACATTTTCTTCCTTTGGACTCACGGCAAAGAATCACTGAAGCGTGATGACATCAACAAGTTCCATTCCACCAGACTCACCATGGACTACTTTCCAGAATCAATTGCATTCTTGGGCACACACACTTCTATCGAGGACAGTCACCTCAGCATTTCACTCTACCACAAGCCCACAGATACCCTCACGATGCTCCACTTCTCCAGCTTCCACCCTAAACACGTTAAAGAAGCCATCCCCTATGGACAAGCTCTCCATAAACACAGGATCTGCTCAGAGGAGGAGGAATGCAACAGACATCTACAGATACCCTCATAAGAACAGGATATGGCACTCGACTCATCAATCGACAGTTGCGACGCACCACAGCGAAAAACTGCACCAACCTCCTCAGAAGACAAACATGGGACATGGTGGACAGTGTGCCCTTTATCATCCAGTACTTCCCCTGAGCGGAGAAACTACTACATCTTCTTCGGAACCTTCAACATGTCATTGATGAAGACAAACATCTCGCCAAGGCCATCCCCACACCCCCATTTCTTGCCTTCAAACAACTGCACAACCTCAAACAGACCATTATCCACAGCAAACTACCCAGCCTTCAGGAGAACAGCAACCACGACACAACACAACCTTGCCACGGCAACCTGTGCAACACGTGCCAGATCATCGACACGGATACCACCATCACACGAGAACACCACCCACCAGGCACATGGTACACACTCATGCGACTTGGCCAACGTTGTCTACCTCATACCCTGCAGGAAAAAATGTCCCAAGGCATGGTACATCGGCGAGACCATGCAGATGCTACGACAACGGATGAACGGACACTGCGTGACAGTCACCAGGCAGGAGGGTTCCCTTCCTGTCGGGGAACACTTCAGCAGTCAAGGGCATTCGGCCTCCAATCTTCGGGTAAGCGTCCTCTAAGGCGGCCTTCAAGACACGACAACGCAGAAGCAATGAGCAGAAACTGATAGCCAAATTCCGTACGCATGAAGACAGCCTCAACCGGGATTTTTGCAGGTTCAGACTCCACAGGCAGGAAGGGAATGGGTGACCACCAGACAGAGCAAGAGAGATAGGCAGGTAGTGCAGGAATCTCCTGTGGCAGTGCAGGAATCTCCTGTTGACAGGAATGACCTCTCTGGGGAAAGCAACAGCAGTCAAACTCATTGCACCACTGTTGGTTCTGCTGCAGTGGGGAGGGGTAAAAAGTGTGCCAGTGCAATAGTTATAGGGGATTCAGTTGTAAGAGGGATAGACAGACACTTCTGTGACCGCAAACGAGACTTCAGGTTAATATGTTGCCTCCCTGGTCCTAGGGTCAAGGATGTCTCAGAGTGGCTGCAGGACATTCTGAAGGGGGAGGGCAAACAGCCAGTGGTCGTAGTACATGTTGGTACAAACGACATAGGTTAAAAAAAGGGATAAGGTCCTAAAAGTAGAATACAGGGAGCTAGGAAGAAAGTTAAGAAATCGGACCTTAAAGGTAGTGATCCTGAGATCACAGAAATAAAAGATAGAAAAGGGAATAAGAAAAGTGATAGGCAAAGAAACCAAGTTCAAACAGGGCAATAGAGAAAAATACTGGGATCAAGACAAACAATGTTGAAAAGACGAGCTTAAAGGCTCTGTGCCTTAATGCGCGGAGCATTTGCAATGAAGTGAATGAACTAATTGCACAGGTAGATATAATTGGGATTTTGGAGACATGGCTGCAAGGTGACCAGGGGTGGGAATTGAATGTCCCAGGGTATTCAATATTTAGGAAGGACAGGCATAAAGGAAAAGGTGGCGGAGTGGCACTGCTGGTTAAAGAGAAAACTATCACAATAGTGGGAAAGGATATTAGCTCTGACAACATGGAGTCTGTATGGGGAGAGTTGAGAAGCGCCAAGGAGCAAAAAACATTCGTGGGTGTCACATGTAGACCCCAAACTGCAGTGGATGTTGGGAATGACATTAAACATGAAATTAGAAATGCATGTGATGAGGGAATATCAATGATCATGAGTGATTTTAATCTGCACATAGATTGGGCAAATCAAATTAGCCACAATACTGTACAGGAAGAACTCCTGGAGTGTATACGGGATGGTTTTCTTGACCAATATATGGAGGAACCATCTAGAGAGCAGGCCATCTTAGACTGGGTACCGTGTAATGAGAAGGGAATCATTGCCAATCTCACTGTACGAGACCCCTTGGGATGAGCGATCATAATATGATAGAATTTCTTATCAAGATGGAGAGTGAAGTAGTTGATTCAGACACTAGGGTGCTGAATCTTAATAAACTATGAGGATATGAAGCGTGAGTTGGCCTTGATGGATTAGGGAGAGACAATGGCAAACATTCAAGGAGCGCATGGGGGAACTGCAGCAACTGTTTATTCCTGTCTGGCACAAAAGCAAAATGGGTAAGAGGGCCAATCCATGGCTTACAAAGGAAATTCGAGAGAGTATCCAATCTGAGAAAGAAGCATACAGGTTGGCCAAGAAAAATAATAGGTCTGATGATTGGGAGCAGTTTAGAATTCAACAAAGAAGGACCAAGGGATTGATTAAAAAGGGGGAAATACAGTACAAAAGTAAGCTTGCAGGGAACATAAAGATAGATACGTGAAGAGAAAGAGGTTGGTGAAGACAAATGTAGGTCCCCCACTGACAATAACAGGGGAATGTATAACAGGGGACAAAGAAGTGGCCGAACAACTAAATACCTACTTTGGTTCTGTTTTCACAAAATAGGATACAAATCAGATGCCAGCAATGTTGGAGAATGCATGATTTAGTGAGAGGGGAGAACTGAGGGAGATCAATATTAGCAGAGAAATGGTGCTGGGAAAATTGATGGGATTGAAGGTGGATAAATTCCCAGGGCCTGATAATCTACATCCCAGAGTACTTAAGGAAGTGACTCTAGAAATAGTGGGTGCACTGGTGGTCATCTTCCAGGATTCTATAGACTCAGGAACAGTCCCTGCAGATTGGAGGGTAGCGAATGTCGCTCCAATATTCAAAAAGGGAGGTAGAGACACAATGGGGAATTGAAGAACAGTAAGCTTAACATCGGTAATGGGGAAAATTCTCGAATCCAATATCAAGGACTTTATAGCAGAGCATTTGGAAAGCAGGGGCAGGATCAGACAGAGTCAGCATGGATTTATGAAAGGGAAATCATGCTTGACAAATCTGTTGGAATTCTTTGAAGATGTAACGAGTAGACCTGACAAAGGGGAGCCATGTAGTATATTTGGGCTTTCAGAAAGTGTTTCCCAAAGTCCCGCACAAGAAATTATTGTGCAAGATTAAAGTGCATTGGATTGGAGGAAGTGTACTGAAATGGATACAAAACCGATTGGTAGAGAGGAAACAAAGGATAGGAATTAATGGGTGCTTTTCAAATTGGCATGCAGTAACTAGTGGGGTGCCACAGGAATTGGTGCTAGAACCCCAGCTATTCACAATATATATATTGAATGGGGTGTCGGTGGGGGGTAATACCCCTGGTGGGGGAACATGTCACGTCCTTTTCAGGGTGGTTTGTCCACCCTTTGTCCCTACCTGGCACTCAGCTCTCACCTGTGGCTCCCCGTAGCTGTTTGCACGTGACAGCGGCCTCACCCCGGGCAATGGTTTCGACAAGCCGGCTAAACCAGGTGAGGGTAGCCGACAGGTCTCAACCCTTGGTGAGATAGGGAGATGTCTATCCCAGCATGTGAAGACAGAGTCCAGCGGATTGAGCGGACAAGGCCAATGGAAGGTCCAATGGTCAAGAAGGCGGTCTCTGCAAACATTGTGGAATGCAAAGAGCAGGACAAGACACAGAAGACATCCTGGTCATCCACTGTGCCTAGTCCCATCTCGACTCTGTCTTGCTACTGGATCCAGCTGGGAATTGGGAAGAGAGAGTGAGGCTGATGCTGAGCAACTCTCCCTCACTTTAATCCAAATCAAGCGCTAGTCTCGGCACCATCATCATCGTCCTGTTCAACCTTTGAAGTCCTGTGGCGATGGGCGAGCGACGAAGCAGGTGTGGATACGCTCGGAGCTGTAGTCACGGACCTGCACACAGGCGGCTCAGGTCTAATGGTCGTTTTCCACTGACCAAAGCAGCAGTGGAACTCGGTGTCTACCTGGGCGACTGAGCAGTCCTCTTCAGGAACGCACTGCTCACCTCCGTAGAATGAGGAAGGGGCTAGAAAAGGTGCCCTAAACATTGCCTGCTTCACTACACCCTGGCCAGTTTACCACGGCTGGCGGGGGTCCCATCTTGCGGTCGAACAAACAAAATAAAACACAAGGTGACTCCGTTCACTATTGGCACTTGGAACGTGTGCACGCTTTTGGACAACCCTACAGCAGACAGACCAGACAGAAGAACAGCCTTAGTTGCCAGGTAGCTTGCAAGATACAACACTGACATTGCAGCCCTGAGTGAAACTCGTCTTGCCAACGTAGGTCAGCCGACTGAAACTGGAGATGGATACACTTTTTTCTGGAGCATTCACGGAGTTGGATTCGCCATCAGGAGTCACCTTGTTCGGAAGCTTGATAGTCTCCCCAAGGGTGTGAACGACCAGCTTATGACATTACAGCTTCTGCTACAGAAGTCAAGCCATTCTGATCAGCACCTGTGCCCCCACAATGAACAACCCAGACGAGATGGAAGACAAGTTCTACAAAGAATTAGACCCCTATTATCAGCAGTGAACAGTACCGACAAGCTGATCTTGCTTGGCGATTTCAATGCAAGAGTAGGGTGTGACTCTGCAATCTGGCAGGGAGTCGTTGGGAGGCATGGAGTGGGCAAGTGTAACAGTAACAGCCTACTCTTAATGAAGACCTGTGCAGCGCACGACCTCCTCATCACCAACACAACCTTCCGTCTGCCCACCCGTAACAAGACCTCCTGGATGCACCCCCAGTCTAAGCATTGGCATCTTATTGACTATGTCATTGTCAGGAGAAAAGACAGGCAGTATGTCAGAGTAACCAAGGCCACATAATAAGAACATAAGAACATAAGAACATAAGAAATAGGAGCAGGAGTAGGCCATCTAGCCCTTCGAGCCTGCCCCGCCATTCAATAAGATCATGACTGATCTGTCGTGGCTCAGTTCCACTTTCCCGCCCTCTCCCCATAACCCTTAATCCCCTCTCTTATCAAGAACCCATCAACCCGCTTCTTAAAAATATTTAGCGAGGCAGCCTCCACCACTTCAACGGGCAGAGAATTCCAGAGATTCACCACCCTTTGAGTGAAGAAGTTCCTCCTCAACTCCGTTCTAAACCGCCTCCCCTTTATCTTGAGGCTGTGCCCACGTGTGGTGCTGACTGCTGGACAGATCACAGGCTCATTGTCTCCAAAATGAGGCTCAGCATCAGACCCAAGAGGTGACCACAAGGAAGCAAGGTTATGAAAAGAATCAATGTGGCCAAGCTAAAGAACACCAGCATAGCTTCAGCACTGGTTGAAGACTTAGAAACTCTTCAACCTGAGGAGACTTCAAGCTATTACCGAAGTGAAGGGGACTGTTCTGAGATACTTCCTCTTTGCTGGCTCAGAGCCAGAGATGAAAATCAGTACGGACAAATTTTCCACGGCTTGTGACAACTTTGGACTCACCATCAACATTAAAAAGACAGAAGTCATGCACCAGCCTGCTCCTCATGCACCATACACAGAACCCTTAATCACAATCAAAGGGCAGAAACTACAGGCAGTGGACCAGTTCACTTAACTTGGCAGCACCCTCTCCCAAGCAGTGACTATTGGTGCAGAAGTTAATTGCAGAATAGCAATGGCAAGTTCTGCTTTTGGTAGACTGCGCTCCACTGTATGGGAACATCGAGGAATCAGCCCAGCAACAAAACTGAAGGTCTACAGTGCCGTGGTACTCACTACCCTCCTGTATACCTGTGAAACGTGGACTGTGTACCGAAGGCATGCAAGACAGCTCAATCATTTCCACATGACTTGTCTTCGCAGAATAATACACATCAAATCACAAGACAAAGTACCAGACACTGAATTTCTCTCTAGAGCAAGTCTACCATCAGTCCACACACTGCCTATGAAAGCACAGACCCGGTGGGCAGGTCACGTCATCCGTATGTCAGACGAGCGCATACCCACGCAGCTCCTTTTTGGGGAACTCTCTGCTGGAAAACGCTCGCATGAAGGGCAGAAGAAACGTTTCAAAGACACACTCAAGGCCTCCCTGAAGTCGCTTGACATTGACACGACCACCTGGGAAACGCTGGCACAAAACCACCCTATCTGGCGCTGCCTCATCCACAAGGGCTGTCAAGCTTACGAAGCAAGGTGCAATGCAGAAGCACTACTTAAGTGTGAGCTGCGCAGGTCCAGGGCCACCAGCACAACAACTACAGTGTCTACACAAGTCTGTCCAATATGTGCCAGGACATTCCGTGCCCAAATTGGCCTGATCAGTCATGTTCAGACACATCGCAACCAGCCTCAAAATGACTAATGGTGTCGAGGTCCTCATCGCCGACGATGGACGAACAACATTAATGATTTGGATGAGGGAACAAAATGTAACATCTCAAAGCTTGCAGATAATACCAAGTTGGGTGGGACAGTGAACTGTGACGAAGATGCAGAGATCTTCCAGAATGATCTGGACAGGTTGGGTGAATGGGCTAATCAATGGCGGATGCAGTATAATTTGGATAAGTGTGAGGTTATTCACTTTAGAAGCAAAAACAAGAAGGCAGATTACCACCTGAATGGCTGTAAATTGGGAGAGGGGAGTGTGCAGAGACCTGGAGGTAAGCATGAAGGTGCAGCAGGCGGTAATGAAGGCAAATGGTGTGTTGGCCTTCATTGCGAGATGTTTCAAGTACAGGAGCAGGGATCTGTTGTTGCAATTATACAGGGCTTTTGTGAGGCCACACCTAGAGTATTATGGGCAGTTTTGGTCTCCTTTTCTGAGAAAATATGTTCTTGCTCTTGAGGGAGTGCAGCAAAGGTTTACCAGTCTGATGTTTGAGGAGCGATTGACTAGCTTCACATTGTTTTCGCTGGAGTTCAGACGAACGAGGGGGAATCTCATAGAGACTTATAAAATTCTAACAGGAGTAGACAGGGTAGATGCAGGGAAGATATTCCTGATGGTGGGGGAGTCCAGAACCAGAGGTCACAGTCTGAGGATTCAGGGTAGATGATTTAGGATGGACATGAGGAGACATTTCTTCTCCCAAAGAGTGGTGAACCTATGGAATTCAATACCAAAACATTGAATGCATTCAAGACTCGGCTGGATATAGCACTTGGGGGCAAATGGGATCAAAGGTTATGGGGAAAAGGCAGAATTAGGCTATTGAGCTGGATGATCAGTGGTGATCTTAATGAATGGCAGAACAGGCTTGAAGGGCCAAATGGCTTCCTCCTTCTCCTATGTTTCTATCTTCATGTCACACTGCATGCAAGCCCCATCATTTGGCCTGGGCTTGCAAAATCCTACTAACTGTCCTGGCTTGAGACAATTCACACTTCTTTAACCTGTGATTATCCCTCTCTCCACTTGCATTGTCTGTACCTGTAAAGACTTGATTGCCTATAAAGACTCGCATTCCAACTATTATCTTACAATTGTGTCTCTGTCTATATATGCCTACAAGTGAGAGTTTGTGAACCCAACTCTCACTCATCCGATGAAGGAGCAGCACTCTGAAAGCTCATGATTCTAAATAAACCTGCTGGACTTTAACCTGGTGTTGTAAGACTTCTTTTTGTTCTCGTTAATGCAGGTTTACAGTGGCCTAACAGGTGGTGCATAAAGTGGTCTGATGCAGGTTAAAAACTTGCATAACTGCGTACCCCTGACCTCCTTTCTCTAAGTACTTACCTATCAGCCATGGCTTGCCACCGCACACCCCCCCCCCCCCCCCCCACCCCCGTCTCCGAGCTGTGCCCATTGCTTGCCAGCTTTATGTAGCTGAAGCCTGAGGCCCAATTAGCAGCGAGCCTCAGGCTAAAGGCTTGCATTCCAGGCTGGTCTTCAGCACAAGGCTACTTACTCATGAGGGTACAGGCGATTCACAAAGTTTAAGGGTGTCTATTGGAATAGTTTACGGTGTCAGTAATTTTGATATTAAAGCAGTCTTGCATTATAACAATTAACATAGTCTGCAATAACAATTAAAAGAATCTCTGGAATAATTAATAAAAAAAGGCAGTATAACAATGATAAAAGAATGAGTCAAGTTAATATAAAAGGATGTGCCATCATTAATGTGGTCTGTACATAATGATTAAAGAAGTTTACAGAATTAAACTACTCCCTCAAAACTGACCACTTCCAAAGACATTATTTTTCTTTCTTGTCCACTCTGTGATCTGGAACTCACCATGATGTCTCCTTTCAGCAGTAAGGCTGGCTCAATTGAGATGCACAGCTTCTTAGACCCAGGGCCTTGGACGCTGCTGTGGGAAGAGAGAATGAGGAATTTGTTAAGTTTGCACAGAAAGGGTGTGGGCACATGACTGACAACTCACACACAGGGTACTGTGCCAGCAGTGCTGCCCAGCACTGTGCCAACCCAGTCATGAAACTGATGTGATCTTTGAGCTTCAACTTAAAAGTCAAAAGTATCTTGAGTCTGCTGAAGCAGCTTGCTGGAATCATTGCTCTCTGGGTGAGGGGGCTGCTATGGTAGATTTAAGATAGGTTTTGATGATTTTCCTTTGAACCAAAGAAAACATCTGTACGAGAGTTTTTTTTTTAAAAAAGAGCTTGTTAGACTGTCTTCTTGTTATTCAGTGAAACATCTCTCTGAACATTTCCTGTCTGTAGCACACATAAACAAACACCAACGTGGCACTTACTAGATTCCTGATGTGTAAACAAGTTGCATAGACTGATAAATCTTCAGGAATGGGTGGTAGCCTGTAATTAAGCAGAAATCCATTCAGCTCCATTTTTCACAGTGATCAAACATTGTCCTTCAACGGTCAACAGATCAATCAAACAGATAGGAAAGAGTTTGTGGCAATTCCAGAGGCACAGGAAGAGGTTATGAGGGACCCTGCTCATCCAAGCAACATCACAAACCAGACATACCTTGGGTTGCTCACAGTCAGATTTAATATTGTGTGTTTCCCCAGGTAGGAGTGACTGGAATGGGACAAAAGCTACTCAAGATAAAATTCAAACCAAGCCATTGGTTGGCCTGAAGAGTTGGCCAATATGGAACATTGGAAGCTCCTCCATTGGCTGCCAGTTTACATACAAAGCATTCACAGCCCAAGCAGCCCATTCTGGCATTTATGCTCTGCACAAGTCTTCTCTTCCTCCGACCAAGCCAACCCCCCTGCCGCCCCCCCCCCCACCACCGCCACCCCCCATCAATTCATCTCAGCCTATCATCGTAATCTTCTATTCCTTTCTCCCTCATGTGTATATCCAGCTTCTCCTTAAATGCTTCTGCACTATTTGCCTCAACCATTTGCTGTGGGAGCAAGTCTTACATTCTCCCCACTCTCTAGGTAAAGGGGTTACTCCTGAATTCCCCAATTGGCTATATCAGTGACTAATGTAAAGGCAAGCAATTGATTGTAAGATTATAGGAGTAGAATCAGGCCATTCAGCCCATCGAGTCTGCTCTGCCATTCAATCATGGCTGATATGATTCTCATCCCCATTACCCTTGATCAAGAGCCTATCTATCTCTGTCTTAAAGACACTTGATGATCTGGCCTCCACAGCCCTTCTGTGGCAAAGAGTTCCACAAATTCACCACTCTCTGGCTGAAGAAATTCCTCCTCATCTCTGTTTTAAAGAATCGTCCCTCTAACCTGAGGTTGTGCCCTCTGGTTCTAGTTTTCCTTACTAGTGGAAACATCCTCTCCACGTCCACTCTATCCAGGCCTCGCAGTATCCTTTAGGTTTCAATAAGATCCCCCCTCATCCTTCTAAACACCATCGTGTACAGACCCAGACTCCTCAACACCTCCTCACAGGACAAACCCTTAATTCCAGGGATCATTCTTGTGAACCTCCTCTGGCCAGCACATCCTTCCTTAGTTATGAGGCCCAAAACTGCTCACAATACTCCAAAGGTGGTTTGACCAGTGTCTTATACAGCCTCAGCAGTACAGCCTTGCTCTTGTATTCTAACATTGAATTTGCCTTCCTCACTGCCAACTGAACCTGCATGTTAGCCTTAAGAGAGTCCTGAACCAGGATTCCCAAGTCCCTTTGTGCTTCAGATTTCCGAAGCCTTTCCCCATTCAGACTATGCTTCTAGTCTTCCTACCAAAGTGCAAACCTCACACTTTCCCACATTGTATTCCATCTGTCACTTCTTTGTCCATTCTCCTAACCTGTCCAAGTCTGCAGCCTCCCCACTTCCTCAACACTGCCTGTCCCTCCACATATCTTTGTATCATCCGCAAATTTAGCAACAGTGCCTTCAGTTCCATCTTCCAGATCATTAATGTATATAGTGAAAAGTTGTGGTCCCAATACTGACCCCTGTGGAACACCACTAGTCACCAGTTGCCATCCTGAAAAAGACCCCCTTTTCCCCACTCTCTGCCTTCTGTCTGTCAGCCAATCTTCTATCCATGCCAGTACCTTGCCTCTAACACCATTGGCCCTTAGTTTATTTTGCAGCCTCCTGTAAAGCACCTTGTCAAAGGCTTTCTGGAAATCCAAATAAATCACATCCACTGGCTCTCCTTTGTCTAATTTCTTTGTTACCTCCTCAAAGAATTCTAACAGATTTGTCAGACATGACCTCCCTTTGATGAAGCCATGCTGACTCAGCCCTATTTTACCATGCATTTCCAAGTACTCCGCAATTTCATCCTGAATAATGGACAGCAAGATCTTACCCACGACCAAGGTCAGGCTAACTGGCCTATAATGTCCCATCTTCTGCCTCCCTCCCTTCTTAAACAGGGGTGTTTTCCAGTCCTCCGAGACCTTCCCTGACAGATCACCACCAATGCCTCCACAATCTCCTTCAGAACCCTGGGGTGTAGTCCATCTGGTCCAGGTGATGTTTCCACCTTCAGCCCTTTCAGCTTCCCTAGCACCTTCTCCTTAGTGATGGCCACTACATTGAACTCTGCCCCCTGACTCTCTTGAAGTTCTGGCATGTTACTGGTGTCTTCCACCGTGAAGACTGATACAAAGTACCCATTCAGTTCCTCTGCTATTTCTTTGTCCCCCATTACTACTTCTCCAGCCTCATTTTCAAGCAGTCCAATGTCCATTCTTGCCTCTCTCTTACCTTTTATATATCTAAAAAAAACTCTTACTAGCTAGCTTACCCTCATATTTCATCTTCTCTACTCTTATTGTTTCTTTTAGTTGTCCTTTGCTTGCTTTTAAAGGTTTCTCAATCCTCTAACTTCCCATTATTCTTTGCCCCTCTGTCTGCTCTTTCCTTTGCTTTTATACTATCTCTGACTTCCCTCATCAGCCATGGTTGCCTCACCCTCCCCTGAACATGCTTCCTTTTCCTTGGAATGAATTTATGTTGTGCCTTCTGAATTATCCCCAAAAACTCCTGCCACTGTTGTTCCAGTCTTTCCTGCTAGGGTCCCTTTCCAATGAAATATGGCCAGTCCTCCCTCATGGTCTTGTAGTTTCCTTTACTCAATTGTAGCACCATTACATCTGATTCCAATGTCTCCCTCTCAAATTGCAAGGTGAATTCCATCATATTGTGGTCACTGCCCCCGCCTAGGGGTGCCATCACCTTAAGTTCCCTGATCAAGTCTGCCTCATTGCACATCACCAGATCCAGAAGTGCCTATTCCCGAGTGGGCTCTAGCACAAGCTGCTCCAAAAAACCATCCCTTAGACATTTCACAACTTCTTTATCTTTAAACTTGATTTTCCCAGTCCACCTGCATATTGAAATCCCCATGAATACTGTAATATTGCCTTTCTTACATGCCTTTTCTATCTCCTAATTTGTTTTCTCTCTTCCGACATCCTGACTACTGCGAGGGGGGCTGTATGTAACTCCCAACAGGATCTTTTTCCCTTTGCGATTCCTCGACTCTACCCACACAGATTCTACACCATTTAACCCTATATCACTTCTTGCGAATGATTTAATTTTGTCTCTTACCAACAAGGCAACCCCACCTCCTCTACCCATTGGCCTGTCTATTCGAAAGGGCACATATCCTTGTATATTCAGATCCCACTTCTCATCCCCTCGCAGCCACGTCTCTGTGATGCCCATAACATCATATCCTCCAATTACAATGTGTGCTTCCAGCGCATTTACATAGTTCTGCACACTCCTTGCATTTAGGTACAGCACCCTCAGTGCTGTGTTGACTGCCCCCCTTCCCATAGTTGTCCCTTTATCTGCTGTGTCTGCAGTTTTATTCCTGCCAACTTCCACATTCTCTACTCTATGACTAGTTCTAGAAATTTACTAACTTCTACTGCCCCCTGCCCCCCATTAACTAGTTTAAAGTCTTTATGTCTTGCCTTTCTGCTAGAGTCCTGGTCCCAGATCGGTTCAGGTGGTCCCATCCCATCGGTACAGTTCTCTCCTGTTCCAATACTGATGCCAGTGCCCCACGAAATGGAACTCCTCTTTCCCACACCACTCCATTAGCCATGTGTTTACCTCCCTATTCTTCTCTCTTTACAATCCGCATGTAGCTTGGGTAATAATCCAGAGATTATAACCCTTGAGGACCTGTTCTTTAATTTGGTTCCTAGTTCCTGATATTCCCCAAACAGGTCCTCCTGCCTATGTTGTTTGTCCCAATGTAGACTACAACAACTGGATCCTTCCCCTGCCACACCAATATACTTTCAAGCGGATCAGAGATGTCCCTCACCTTGGCACTGGGTTGGCAACATACCATGCAGGACTCTTTATCCTGCTTACAAAGGGTGCTATCAATCCCCCTAATTATAGAATCCCCTACCACTATCACTCTTCTTTTTGCTCCCCCTCTTAAATGGCCTCCTGTACCATGGTGCAGTGGTCAGCTAGCTCATCCTCCCTGCAGCCCTCTTCCTCATCCACACAGGGAGCAAGTACTCATACCTGTTGGACAAGGTCAAGAACTGAGTCTACTCCATTTCTGAATTTCGAATCTATCTGCCTCATTTGCCGTCACACCCTGCTGTCCCTGACCAATGGCTGAATTGGAGATATTTAATCTATGGGGTGTGACTGCCTCCTGAAACACAGTGTCCAGGTAACTCTCCCCCTCCCGGATGTGCTGTAGTGTTTGAAGTTCAGGGTCCAGCTCAGCAACTCTGAGCCGGAGTTTCTTGAGCTGCCAGCACTTGTTGCAGATGTGGTCACGGCAGCCTGCAATGGGATCTGCCAGCTCTCGCACATCGCCTGTCTAGCCATCTCTACTTAGTTAGGTTTTAAATCTAACGCAGATTCACTACCAACCAGCTTTCCTGTGACATCACTAGTTAGCTTTTTTTCTGCCGAGTTAGTTTTATACTCACAGTTCAGTGCTCTTCCCACTGCTCCTGGGTGACTAGTACCTTGCCAAGCATAACCATGGGAGTCCATGGTGTTCAATGCTCTCTTAAGGCATGGTAACTGGAGAGAGAATGACTAACTTATATTGATGGCTCCTGGTTTTGGTCTTGCCCACAAGTGAAACATCATCCCTGTGTCTGCCCTCTCAAACCCTTTTGCAATCTTCATAGAATCCACAGAATCCCTACAGTGCACAAGGAGGCCATTTAGCCCATCAAGTCTGCACCACATTTCCAACAGAGCACCTTTACCTAGGCACTATCCCTGTAACCTGTCATACTTACCCCACTAATCCCCCTAACCTACATATCTTGGGACACTAAGGGGCAATTTAGCATGGCCAATGCACTTAACCTGCGCATCTTTGGACTATGGGAGGAAACTGGAGTACCTGGCGAAAACCCACACAGACATGGGGAGAAAGTGCAAACTCCACACAGACAGTCAGCAAAGCCAGAACTGATCCCGGGTCCTTGGCGTTGTGAGACAGCTAACCATTGTCCCACTGTGCCGCCCCACATGTCTTAAACACATTGTTCAGGGCACCCCTCAGCCTTCTCTTTTCTTAATAAAAGAGCTCCTGTCTCAGCTCACTAATGCTGAAACCTTCATCCATGACTTTGGCACCTCAAGATTCAACTATTCCAATACTCTCCTGGCTGGCTTCATCTTTTGCCCTCATTAAACTTGACCTCATCCAAAACTCTGCTGTCCTGCATCCTAAGTGACACCATGTCGCAATCACCCATCACCCCTGTGCTCACTGACTGGATCCCAGTTCAGCAGCGCCTCAATTTTAAAGTTGTCATGCTTATTTTCAAATCCCTTCATAGCTGTGCCCCCTCCCTATCTCTGTACTTTCTTCCAGCCTTCCTATCTTCTGAAGTATCTGCACTTGTCAATTCTGGTTTCTTCAGCATCCCTGATCGCAATCACTCCACTACCAGTGATCATGCCTTCAGCTGTCTAGGCTCTTGACTCTGGAATTCCCCTCCTGAACCTCTCCACCTCTCTAGTCTCCTTTAGAACACTCCTCAAAACCTACCTGTTTGACCAGCGTTTTTGTCATCTGTCTCTAATATCTCCTTTGGTGGCTTGGAATCAAACTTTGCTCAATAATTGCTCACATGAAGCACTTTGGGACATTCTACTACTTTAAATGTGCTATATAAATGCAATTTGTTGTTGTTAGCTACTCACACCTGAGTTGACAGTTTGAGCTGCTGCAATTTTCTGGAGCCTGGAATGAATGACAGCAGCCAGACTTACGGCTTCTCATGACAAGCTGACAATCCTGGCAATCAGCTATATTAGTACATGCTTTCGGCTTGGGCCTACCAGTGATACCCTCCCCTCCACTGTGGTCAAATGGCACACTGATACATCAGTTATTTGGAGGGGATATCACGGACTCATTCTCTGGTGTGAGTCAGTGCCTTTGGTAGAGGTGCAAGAGGTGACAATATGAGCGGGGAGTGGGGAGGGGGGTTGGTTACAGGAGAGGATGTGGGGGTGGAGGAGAGTTGGGTTGAAATTGTGCAAACAAGCAGGCTAAATATGGGCAAACACAATGAAAAGAAATTGTTCAGGGCACAGTCTGAGAAAATGGCAAGTCCTTATCTTGTGTTGATTTTGGACAGGAATTGAGTACTCTAACTGCTGTAACTAAAGGGGTTACCATATTAGGAGCAAAGCAGGAGAAACAGCAATCACATAATCCACCTGCTGTCCAATAGATGGTGTGGTCACTTCTTAAGCCAAGGCTAGCACAGGTCCCAAAACCAAAACAGGAACCATCCAAAACACTGTTTTATAAGGAGTGTTGCCAAAGATAATAATGGGCCAAATGACCTCCTTCTGTACCGTAATGACTCTATGGGGATCAAAGTAAGTGGGTACAGGATGCTCCCCAGTGCAAACAGTGCATGTACATTCCAGTTATCAAGGCCATTTTAATGAACATCTTGTTTTCGGTCTTATTTAAATCTATTCCTACAAGTTGCTTTACAAGTTATGGGTACATTTCAGTCCTTCAAGAGAAGAGTTTACAAGTTCAGGAGAGAGGAAAACACAAGGGGGATGGTGGCTTTGTAAATTTAGCTTGGATTTTCTTCAGTTTTCTTATGGAGTGAAACCAGAGTTTCTCAAAACCATTACATAAAATTGCTAACTCAATAATTTTTGCCTGTGGCCCAAAGAGTCAACATTAACAGCCATTAATTTGAATGTGCAGCACAGAAACAAGCCAATTGACCTATAACATCTGTACTTGCATTGATTTATTTTTATTTATTCATGGGATGTGTGTGTTGCCGCTAAGTCCAGCATCTACGGCCATCCCTAACTGCCCTTGAGAAAGCAATGGTGAGCTGCCATCTTGGATACAACAATTAAGAGTCAATCACATTGCTGTGCGTCTTGAAATATATGTAGGCTTGGCCAGGTTGGATCAAGACCCAGGTTTCCTTCACATTAGTGAACCAATCCAGAAGTTTCAAAGTCACCATTCTGAAACTTGCTTTGTATTCCATGTTTATTTATTTTATTCTTTTTTGAGATGTGAGTGTTGCAAGCTAGGCCAGCATTTATTGCCCAACTGTAATTGCCCATGAAAAGATGGTGGTGAACTGCCTTCTTGAATCGCTGCAGTCCATGTGGTGTAGGTACACTCACAGTGCTGTTAGGGAGGGAGTTCCAGGATTTTGATTAAATTAGTTCAAATTCCCCAGCTGCCATGGTGAGATTTGAACCCTTGCCCCCAGATTATTAGTCCAGGCCTCTAGTCCAGTAATAGAACCATTTCGCTATTGTACCACAACAGCACATTTCAAAACTGTACTTTGGCAATGAAGTGTTTTTGGACATTCTGAGGTTGTGAAGGGAACTATGAAATGCAATTTTTTGGAGGATTAGTAACTGGATTACAGGCTGCCATGGTGACACATCCTCTTTCCCACATTCCTCAGGCTCGACTGCAAAAATTCAAAGTGTTTGCAGGAAAAATGTAATTCCACATTTTGTGGCCTGCTTTACACTGCACCCTCCCCTCTGATATAAAGGCCAACAATGAAACAATATCACCAAGCAACCTGAAATGAGATCCGGGCCTTGTTCAGGATTCAGCTGTAAATTCAGATCCCTGATAAACATACAGTTGGTTCATGGTCTGGCTGAACCTTTCTATTGTTGGCTCAGTATGAGGGGGTTGGCTATTTCCTGATCTAATTACTTTAAAAGTGGCCTGGGACAATATAAAACTGGCTAGGGCAAGGACTCTCATTTGCCTCACTGCTGCGCAGACATGCTCTCTTAGCCTGCTGGCATGTTTTCATGGGTATTTTGATACTACACCGTACATGTGCTGATTGTTCATCATCTATTTTAATTGCTCCATTATGGGTGGCTGTGCCTTCAGTTAAGAATGATGTTCCCGTGCGAGACCAATGCAAGAACTTGGGAGCAGCTATAGCAATGGAGGAAATACAAGTTCTATACAAGAACATAGGAAATAGGAGCAGTAGGCCACGCAGCCTGCTCCACCAATCAATACAATCATGGCTGACCTTGGGTTTCAACTCCACTTTCCCACCAGTTCTCCACATCCCTCGATCCCTTGAGACACCAAAATCTGTCTATCTCAGCCTTAAATATATTCAACGACGGGGCATCCACAAGCCTTTGGGGTAGAAAATTCCAAAGATTTACAACCCTTTGAGTGAAGTAATTTTCTCCTCCACTTAGTCCTAAATGATTGGCCCCTTATCCTGAGACTCCCTGACCAACAGAATCAATCTTTCAGTGTCTACAGCATCAAGCCCTTTCTACCGCATTCAGCCCCTTTAATGTTTCAAGGTCACTGTCTCTCATTCTTCTAAACTTGAGAATATAGGCTCAGTTTACTCAGCCTCTCATCATAGGACAACCCCCTCAGCCCAGAGACCAATCCAGTGAACCTTTGCTGTACTGCCTCCAATATTCCAGATGTGGTCTCACCAAAACCCTGTACAACTGCAGCAAGGTGTCTTTATTCTTCTACTCCAATCCCCTTGCAATAAAGGCCCACATGCAATTTGCCTTCCTAATCACTTGCTGCATGCTAACTTTCTGTGCTCTTTGTACAAGCACACCAAAGTCTTTCTGATCAACATTTACAAGTTTCGCACCTTGTAAAAATATTCTTTTTTATTCTTACAACAAAATGAATAATCTCTCATTTCCTGACATTATATGCCATCTGCTATCTTGTTGACCACTCACCTAATTTGTCTATATCTCTTTGCAACCTCTCTATATCCTCCCCAGAGTTTACCTTTCCACCTAGTTGAGTACCATCAGCAAACTTAGATACATTATTCTTAGTCTCTTCATCTAAGTAATTAATGGAGGTTGTAAATAACTGAGGTCCGGCACTGATCCTTGTGGCACTTCACTATTCCCTGCCTGCCAATTTTAAAAAGCCCTGTTTGTGCCCATTTTCTGTTTTCTATCTGTTAACCAATCTCCTATCCACACTAATATATTACCCCCAATTCCATAAGCCTTTATTTTGATTATTAATCTTTTGTGCGGCATCCTACTGAATGCCTTTTGGAGAAAGAATGGGAAGGGAGGGGGTAAGCTCTGCAAGATGTGGGATTGGAAGTCAGCAGGAGATTGTCGAGTGGGAACAGCAGTAAAATGATGGTAAAAGTTTCAGAGTACAGCGAGGTTGACCCCGCTGTGAGCTTTGCTGGCCTGTTCAGGGAAAACAAGAAAAGAATTTTCCAGAGTTCGGGAGGTTATGAGATTTGAAAGAGTTCTTGTGAACTGAATAAACAAAGTGACCGCCAAAGGGTTTGATAAATGGACAAGGTTTTAAATGCAGAACAACTTCAGTTTTTCAGAAAATCTGCAATATTAACACTGTACAATAACACTGACAACACCAAAATACATTTAGATTCTTTATCTTGTGGAGAATTTGATGGCAGTGTTCTTGTAGGGTGTATTAAAGGGGTGGTATTAAATTTCAAGGGTTGTGCTGAACTCCATCCAAATTATGACAATGTCACGGAGAGATTATTTATAAGCATCTGAAATGGCACCATATTAGGAGCAAGATTCCCCTGCTGCAAAGGATGTCTTTGAAGAGATTTGCACTAAATGTGTGGAATCAGAGTTCAATATTTTCCACATTATTTTTCCTTTGTCACAAATTCATCAAATTGGCTATGGGGGATGGGCGAAGGGCAAGTCACCATTCAGAATTCTTCCCTTCAGATGCTCCTCTCCTGCAGTTTCCATTTAGCCCCTCTCCAAGATTATGACAGGAATACAACCCACGCTGTGTCTCACTCTGTGACTGAGCATCGCTGACAATCAAGAGTCGATTCAAACGCCAGTCCTGGTCAACAAAGGGGCAGGAAACCCAAATGAGTTCATTCAGCACGTGCCATTATCTTTGGAGCCTGTCGTAAACTGCTGTTGTTTTTTTACCAATTGGACGATCATCACTCAATTCTTGAGCTGCAGCTGAGAATCCAGAGTGCAGCCAGCAAACACAGAGCACAAGAGCACACTTGGAGGTGCCCAAGGGTCACACTAATCTGTCCTTGCCTGAGATCAGATGATGATTCTTGGATGATGACTACAGGAAAAGGGACATCCTAGGTCTTGACCCCACCCAATACAAAATGGCAGCCTGCAGATGAGCAGCCATTCAACACTCGCCAGCACTGCCACCCAAAAGGAAAAAAAAATATTTCATGAAGGGCTGAAGTCTTTGTCATATTCATTCTTGGGATGTGGGAATCACTGGTAACCCTGGCATTTATTGCCCATTCTTGCTGCCCCTAAGGTGGTGAACCTGCTTCTGTGACCAAAGGGGTGGATAAGGGTAAGGCAGTTGACGTGGTGTGTATGGATTTTAGCAAAGCGTTTGATAAGGTTCCCCATGGTAGGCTACTGCAGAAAATGCAGATGCATGGGATTGAGGGTGATTTAGCAGTTTGGATCAGGAATTGGCTAGCTGATAGAAGACAGAGGGTGGTGGTTGATGGGAAATATTCAACCTGGAGTTCAGTTACAAGTGGTGTACCTCAAGGATCTGTTTTAGGGCCACTGCTGTTTGTTATTTTTATAAATGACCTAGATGAGGGTGTAGAAGAATGGATTAGTAAATTTACTGATGACACCAAAGTTGGAGGAGTTGTAGACAGTGAGGATGGATGTTACAGTTTGAGGAGGGACATAGATAAGCTGCAGAGCTGGGCTGAGAGGTGGTAAATGGAATTTAATGCGGAAAAGTGTGAGGTGATTCACTTTGGTAAGAGTAACAGGAGTACAGAATATAAGAACATAAGAAATAGGAGCAGGAGTAGGCCATCTAGCCCTTCGAGCCTGCCCCGCCATTCAATAAGATCATGGCTGATCTGTTGTGGCTCAGTTCCACTCTCCCGCTTTCTCCCCATAACCCTTAATCCCCTCTCTTATCAAAAACCCATCAACCCACGTCTTAAAAATATTTAGCGAGGCAGCCTCCACCACTTCAACAGGCAGAGAATTCCAGAGATTCACCACCCTTTGAGTGAAGTTCCTCCTCAACTCCATTCTAAACCGCCCCCCTTTTATCTTGAGGCTGTGCCCCCTAGTCCTACTGTCTTTTTTGAGCGGGAAGAGTCTCTCCACCTCTATCCTATCCATCCCATTCATCATCTTATACGTCTCAATGAGATCTCCCCTCATTCTTCTAAACTCTAACGAGTACAAGCCCAGTTTATTCAGCCTCTCCTCATAGCTCAACCCCCTCAACTCCGGCATCAGCCTAGTAAACCTCCTCTGCACTCCCTCCAAGGCCAACATATCTTTGCACAGGTGCGGCGCCCAAAACTGCACACAGTACTCCAGCTGCGGCCTCACCAATGCCCTATACAATATAGGGCTAATGGAAGAACTCTTGGTAGTGTCGACGAGCAGAGAGATCTCGGTGTACATGTGCACAGATCCCTGAAAGTTGGCACCCAGGTTGATAAGGTTGTTAAGAAGGTGTATGGTGTGTTAGCTTTTATTGGTAGAGGGATTGAATTTCGGAGCCGTGAGGTCATGTTACAACTGTACAAAACTCTGGTGCGGCCTCACTTGGAGTATTGCATATAGTTCTGGTCGCCACATTATAAGAAGGATGAGGAGGCATTGGAAAGGGTGCAGAGGAGGTTTACCAGGATGTTGCCTGGTATGGTGGGAAGGTCTTATGAGGAAAGGCTGAGGGACTTGAGGTTATTTTCATTAGAAAGAAGGTTAAGAGGTGACCTAATTGAGGCATACAAGATGATCAGAGGGTTAGATAGGGTGGACAGTGAGAGCCTTTTTCCTTGGATGGTGATGGCTAACATGAGGGGACATAGCTTTAAATTAAGGGGTGATAAATAAGGATGAATGTCAGAGGTAGGTTCTTTACTCAGAGGGTAGTAAGGGCGTGGAATGCCCTGCCTGCAGCAGTTTGGACTCGCCAACTTTAAGGGCATTCAAATGGTCAGTGGATAGGCATATGGATAACATTGGAATAGTTTAGGTTAGAGGGTCATTAGATTGGTTCCACTGGTCGGCGCAACATCGAGGGCTGAAGGGCCTGTACTGCACTGTAATGTTCTATGTTCTACATCATTCCTATCATCCCACATAGAGGGGTATGGAGCACAAAATCAAGGGAGTTTTGTTCAACCTGTATAAAAAACTGGTTTTGCCTCAACTGGACACCACATTTTAGGAAGCATTGCAGAAAAGATTCATAACGATGGTTCTGGGAATGAGAAACTTCAAATACTAGAAAGATTGGGGAAGCTGGGGTTGTTCTCCTTGCAGAAGAGAATCACAGAAACTCTACAATGCAGAAGGAGGCCATTTGGCCCATCGAGCCTGCACTGACAACAATCCCACCTAGACCAGCACAGTAGCACAGTGGTTAGCATGGATGCTTCACAGTGCCAGGGACCCGGGTTCGATTCCCAGCTTGGGTCACTGTCCGTGTGGAGTTTGCATGTTCTCCCCGTGTCTCTCCTCCGGGTACTCCGGTTTCCTCCCACAATCTGAAAGACGTGCTGGTGCGTTGACCCGAACAGGCGCCGGACTGTTGCGACTAGGGGGATTTCACAGTAGCTTCATTGCAGTGTTAATGTAAGCCTTACTTGTGACTAGAAACAGAACATTCCAGCACAGTACAGGCCCTTTGGCCCTCAATATTGTGCCAAGCTATGTCCAATCCCAAGACCAAGCTATCCCACTCCCTATCATTCTGGTGTGCTCCATGTGCCTATCCAATAACCGCTTGAAAGTTCCTAAAGTGTCCGACTCCACTATCACAGCAGGCAGTCTATTCCACACCCCAACCATTCTCTGAGTGAAGAATCTACCTCGGACATCTCTCCTATATCTCCCACCATGAACCTTATAGTTATGCCCCCTAGTAACAGCTACATCCACCCGAGGAAATAGTCTCTGCACATCCACTCTATCAATCCCTCTCATCATCTTATAAACTTCTATTAAGTCACCTCTCATCCTCCTCCGCTCTAAAGAGAAAAGCCCCAGCTCCCTCAACCTTTCCTCATAAGACTTACCCTCCAAACCAGGCAGCATCCTGGTAAATCTCCTCTGCACTCTCTCCAATGCTTCCACATCCTTCTTATAATGAGGTGACCAGAACTGAACACAATATTCCAAATAATAAATAAACTTTAAACTTTTATCCCCATAACCCCACAAAGTTACCTTGCTAATCCCTCTATGCATCCTGAGACACTAAGAGGCAATTTAGCATGGCCAATGCACTGAACCTGCACATCTTTGTGAAGAGGAGATTTGATAAGAGTTATTCAGAATCATGAGGAGTCTGGGACAGAGTAGATAGAGAGAAACCGTTCCAACTGGTGGAAGAGTCAAGAACCAGAGGGCACAGATTTAAGATAATTGGTGAAAGAACCAAAGGTGGCTGAGGAAATACATTTTTTTTACACAGTGAGTGGTTAGGATCTATACAGCACTGCCTGAGAGTGTGGTGGAGGCAGATTTAACTGCAGTTTCAAAACAGAATTGGTTCATTATCTGAAAATAGAAAACCTTCAGGGCTATGGGGGAAAAGGCAGGGGTGGGAATGTGTGTGTATGGGAGGAGTGGGACCAGGTGAGTTGCTAAGAG
The DNA here is from genome assembly GCF_965287045.1 of Carcharhinus amblyrhynchos. Lineage (NCBI taxonomy): Eukaryota > Metazoa > Chordata > Chondrichthyes > Carcharhiniformes > Carcharhinidae > Carcharhinus > Carcharhinus amblyrhynchos. The sequence goes on along the minus strand of NC_137359.1, from coordinate 12,115,451 downwards.
AACAACATGGACTCAATGAGCTGAGTAGTTTCCTTCTGTGCTGTAAGCTATGTATAAAGTTAGCACTGAATGTAAACAGGGTATGGAATAGCCTCACTTGTGGGTTGCTGTCATAATTTGTTTTTGTCTTTTTTTTGCAGAGATTGTGTTTATCTTGTTTTGAATGCTTGCCAATACAAACTAGCTTTTGATGTCACCACCACTGAAAATGGACTTTGAAGTTGCTCCGTGAATGAGTCATGTGATGGGGAGGGGATTTGTTTTTTCGCTGGAGATGCTGCCTTCATAGTTTTACCTCAGTTACCCTGTGTTCTTTCCCCAATGACTGCCCAGAAAATGGGAATGGGGTGCAAACATCGAAGCTCTTACACTTGCAGCCCGCTGGTTAGAACTGGATGGCTGAGGTACGAGGCACCCGGGATGAACTGTCACCTCAATGTCTTTGGTGTCACATTCACATCAAAGGATGACCTGGACACATCCTTTGAAAACAGTGCTTAGCCAGAGGAAAGCTTTTACTTTAAATAAATAACATTTGAAACCCCCAAACAGATTGCTCCCACGTTCAAAATGGACAGCCAAACATTGAAGAGAAAGCAAACTATTTTAATCTTGAAGGGCTAGAGAAGAGAAAAGCACAAAGAGACTGGTACAATATGGAAGAGGAGTGAACAAAAATTGGAATTTAGGAGAAACTTCTTTAACCAGGGAATGGTGAGAATGTGGGACTCACTCCCACGGGAAGTGGCTGAGACGAATAGCGCAAATTCATTAAGGGGGAAACTGGATAAACACATGATGGAGAAAGGAATAGAAAGATGTGGATGATGGGAGTAAGATAGGGAGTGGGAGGAGGCTTGTGTGGAGCATGACCATGGGCTGAATGGCCAGTTTCTGTGCTGTACCTCGAAGCAACACTCCCAAAATACACTTAAGCTTGCTTTTCTCCCTCTCCTCAGTCTGTACTCAGTTAGAAGGATGAGGCCATGATCTTCCTTGAGAATGGGACCTCTTGCTTGCAACTGAGGAACAATCTTATTTCTGATTGGACCAAGAAAATCTCTTGCTCCTGTTGCGAAGTTGAGTTTTAGAAGTTGGAATTTGATGTTGGTAAAGTTGTAAAAAAAATGTAAAAATGCTAGCAGGAAGAAACATTGCATGGTCCCTTTAAGAGCTGGTGTTTTGTTTCAGTGATTTGAGGTTTAAATGCAAAGTACATACATCTGTATCAAAAAGTCAAGCAACAGACTTGACAAGTCATCCTTTTTTTTTAAATTTAGACCAATCAATTTAAAGCAGGCAGACAGCTACCAGAAACCTATAAAATTTGAATTTGATGGCATTGACAACATCAGACCAATCCTATTGCAGGAAAATTGATATGTCATAACAGGTATAAAAGAGGGTGCTGGGGGTAGAAAAACAAGAGAGCAACTGAAGAACGGCTACCTCTCAAGCCTCGAGAGGGAGAGAGCAGCTCTCAACGCTGCCAGTTTCAGATATGTCTTAAGAGAGTGCACCATCTAGCTAGTGAAAGGTATTAAATCAGAAAAAACTTACAGACAGAGGAATCAACAGAGGAACTCCAAAAGTTTCCAAAAGCCACAAAACCTGGTTGTATTTTTTGAGAGTGACTGAACTTGATTATTATATTTTTTGTTAACCAATGGATATTGTATTCATTTGAACAGCATTCTAGTAGATTCTTATTGTATTCGGTATGTTACTTATTTAGTTAAAGTTCCTTGTTAGTTAAAAAAAAATTAAGTGTTCATTAAAGTGAGTGTCAGGTATTTCGATTAGTTAACCACTAAACGTTACTGAAGAGCAGTTCACACCTTCCCACACACTTTTAACAGATTACGAGGTGAGGTATTCCTCTTTGGGGATTCGGCATTACTTCTCAAAAAGGGATCAACCTCCGTCCGCATCGTAACAATCCAGACACAGTTTCCTTATTGGAAATCTCACTTAACTTGGCACAGTGTGAGTAGGCACCTCGCTTTGCCTCAGTTAACAGATCTGTGCAAAATGAGATCCATTTACACGCAGGATTCTCAGAACCTGTAAATCAATCTGTGAGATCCATATTTGCATATATACAAATAAGATAGCAAAGAGTGGACTGGGACACTGTCATAAGGCAAATAATTATCAGAATCAAAACTCTGGACACATGGAATCCTGAATGATGAGAGATCAATGCAAACTATCAACTTCAGGTCTATCATGTACCTTCAGGCCAGATTGTTAAACAAGCAATAGTATTTTACTGGATGCGTATTGGGAGATGAGAGGGACTCTTTCATTGCTTTGCTGAGCAAACGAGCCCCAATGTCAGCTCCCTTAATCAGAGGCTTGAGGGGCACCAAGGAACTTGCAAAGCTCTTGCCAAGCCTCCTCCAACAGTACCTTCTAAACCCCCAAACCCTCTATCACTTTGGGGTACAAGGGCAACAAACACAAGGGAAATTCTGATCAAAATCCTGGAACTCCCTCCCTAATGGCACTGTGGATGCAACTACACCACAATGGATTGCAGTGATTCAAGGAGGCAGTTCACCACCACCAAGGGATGGGCATCAAATGCTGGCCTAGCCAGCGACATTCACATAGAATCATAATGGGAGGCCATTTGGTCTATTAAGCCCATGCCAGATTGAATGTATTTTTAAAATAAAAACGATGCGAAAATTGATACGAAGAGCCTAGCTTAGAGACAAAGCTCCAACCCCTGAGCACGAAGGTCAGTCCCTCACCTCCTCCTCCTCATCAGCCAAAACCCTTTCTTGGTCATTCCACTGGACTGCCAGAGAAATGGCCCTGGAATCCACCCAATCGAAACATTTTGTAGCAAGTAAGAAGAACAGCTTAGTGCAAAGACGTCTCCTGAATCGACTTCACATTCCAGCCAGTGTTGCATCAGTAACTGAGCCAAGGCACATTGTTTTCATCTGCTCTTAGTTTAAGCATTGCTGACATGTTGTTTAGAATGGCCACTACAGGAAGCTGGAAGACAGGAAGAATGTCTATATACTTTGGCTCTGGCTTTGCTCCCTGTATACATACCTCTGCACATTTCTTTCACCCCCTTAAATCTGGATGGCCCCACCTAGCAGCCACGTTGGTTTGATAACCTGCTTTTATTTGCATGTGCAGCGTGACTGTATTTTCACAGCATTATCAGTGAAATTTTCTCACAGATACCCATATTAAATTGGATTAGGTGAAAGTGAAATGAATGGGGGGGTGCAGTGTGGGGGAAATGATAGTCTCCTAATTACAATTATCTCATACACTCACAACACTGCAGATATTGGAACAGTTATTAGCAACAGACTCAAGTGCAACCCAGTGCAATGCAGTTACCTCCGGGAGGCTCAAAGCTGGGAATAGCAGGGATGATGACGTGATGGAGGAACAGGGGCATGCTGTTCATTTTGATTGCTCCAGATAGCAGGCCACTGAAGTAATAAATGTACCTGGGGAAGAAAAAGACAGTCAAGTCACTGAGCTGAAAATGAACCGCCTGCCAAGAGATTCCAATGTGCGATGTGGTCTTCCTCCACCTGTGACTTTACCCGATACCCTCACCATTTATAGTAAATAATGACCAACACATGACAGAAGGTCATGCTAATGCATTGACTGTTCACCCCCAGGAAACTCCATATACACTAACAGTTCAAGAATATCCCACTCCACCCCTGTCTCAGCTCACCTGCTGATGAAACCCTCATCCATGCCTTCCTTACTTCTAGTCTTGACTATTCCAACACACTCCTGGTTGCTCTCCCAAACATTCTACCTTTTGTAAACTTGATGTCACCCAGAACTCTGCTGCTTATTTCCTAACTTGCATCAAGTCCTGTGCCTGTATCACTCACTGTGCTTGCTGGGCTGTGCAAATTGTCTCTCAGTTTGGCAACACACCAATTTTAAAATTCTTATCCTTGTTTTCAAATCTCTCAGAGGGCTTGCAGAGATAGGGAGATTATCTCTGTAATCTCCTTCAGCTCTCAGCCCTCTGAGATCTCTGTGCTCCTCTAATTCTGGCTTTGTGTATCTCTAATTATAATAGCTCCACCGTTGGCAGCCGTGCTTTAAGCTGCCTCAACCCCAAGCTCTGGGAATACCCTCCCTAAACCTTTCCACCCTCTCTACTTCGCTCTCCTCCTTTATGACTCTTAAAATCTACCTCTTCGACCAAGCTTTTGGTCACCTGACCCAATATCTCCTAATGTGGCTTGGTGTCAAACTCTGTTTTATAATTTTCATTTTTTCATGGATTGTGAACATCACTTAGGAGGCCAGCATTTATTGCCCATCCCTAATTACCCCTTGAACTGAGTGGCCTTCTAGGACATTTTGAAGGACTTGTAAGAATCAACCACATCGCTGTGGGTCTGGAGTCACATTTAGGCCAGACTGGGTAAAGATGGCAGATTTCCTTCCCTAAAGGACATTAGTGAACCAAATGGGTTTTTCTGACAATCGATGAATTCTTTTATTAAATTCTACTAACTGCCATGGTGGGATTTGAACCCGTGCTCTCAGAGCATGAGTCTGGATCTCTGGATTACGAGTCCAGTAACATTGTCACTACACCCTTGTCTCCCCAAGATATTGCTTCTTGAGTAGTTTCATTATGGTAAAGGAGCAATATTTATATAAATCAGTTGTGGTTGTTTACTCCTGTCATGCATAGCTTTAAATTGCTTGACTCTATTTGTTGACTTTGCTGCACTTGAACACTCTGTTCAATCTGCTGCTCTGCCTCAATCATTTTGATAAGGTCCCCACCACATACTGTGCTATTTGTGCTGATTAATTCTTGTCTCTGCTCCAGGAGTAACATCGCTGTTCCCTGGCTGAGCTCCATCTCATGTTACTTCATTTTTCAAGATCAGTACATTCCAGATTATCTCCGGGGGCACTTTTCCAGGTCGCTATGTTTCTCCACTCTTCGCTAGCTCCCACCCTTCCTCTCCCTCCTCTCCGGATAGTTGGAAGTGGCAGCTTACCCAAGAGGCCACCCTTCATACCAGGCCTAGTCAGAGGAGGCGCTGCAGGCTGGCACTAGCGCTAAGGCCAATCCTGTTCTCGCTATTGTCTAGAGGGCGTGGAGGGTGGCAAATCACTGCCATTCCTAGGATGGGATCCCCTTGGCCTCCCCAAATCCAGACGCATTTTGCTGAGGCTTAATTTCAGCACTCTTATCGCCATGCTGGCTGAAGTCAGCTCCATGAGCACAGACTTTGGGTTGCCAGCAGTGTTTGGAATCTTGACCTGCAATATAAATCTGACAGATTCTGAAGAATTAAACCACTTTTTGCAGGATTCTTTCAGATAGAACGGGGATACCTCATGGGGTTGGGTCTCAGTGGAAGACGAGGCTTCTCACCTGGTCTGCGAAGGCTGTATCGCAGGTGCCACTTTGTCCTCACAGAATTTCCTCATGGCAAGTGTGCTGAGAGCCTGGTCAGCCCTACATTAGCAAAGCAAACAAAAAGCAATTAATACAGTAATCCGGCAGAAAGGCATAGGCTTAAGCCCCCTCCATACTTGAGCACAGAATCCAGAGGTTTTTTTTAAATTCATTTAGTTGCCCTTCAGAAGGTATTGCTGAACTGCCTTCTCCGGTGCAGTGCTAACAGAGTGCTGCATTGCCAGGGATACTGTCTTTGGGATGAGGTATTAAGTCCCGTCTTCATGTTTAGATGGAGCGAAAGACGGTATGTTCGAGAAAGAACAATTTGTGCGCTGGTCTGACCAATAGTTAAAACTCAAAAAACACCAAAAAAAAATCATTTGCATAAGTACATAATATGACAAGGAATCCCTTCAAGCCTGCTCCATATCCCATGTCTCAACACCACCTTCCCATACTATCATCCCTTATTTCCTTAGTATCCACTGTTCTATTGAATAAACTCAACAACTGAGCATGCACAACCCTTTGGGGTGGAGAATTCCAAAGACTTGTTACCCCATGAGTGAACTAATTTCTCCTCATCTCAGTCCTAAATGCTCAGTCCCTTACCCTGAGATTGTGTCCCTGTGTTCTAGATTCCCTGATCAGGGGAAACAATCTCTCAGTATCCACCCTGTCAAGCCCCTTTAGAGTTTTATGTGTTTCAATGCAATCACCTCTCATTCGTCTAAATTCCAGAGAATATAGTCTCAGTCTACTCAACCTCCTGGGGCAATCGCTTCATCCCAAGGAGCAGTGTTGAGAAACTTTGTTGCACTCCCACTAAGGCAAGTATGTCATAGAACATAGGAGCAGGAGTAGGCCATTCTGTCCTTCGCACCTACTCCATCATTCAATATGATCATGGTTGATCTGGTTGTGGTCTCAACTCCACTTTGCCATCTGCCCCCCCCAATAATCCTCGACTCCCTTGTCCTCCCTTAGGATAAGTTAACCAAAAAAACTGTACACAGAATTTCACCAGTTATTCATAGAATAGAATCATAGAATCCCTACAATACAGAAAGAGGCCAATAGGCCCATCGAGTCTGCATCGACCACAATCCCACCCAGGCCTTACCCCCACATCCCGACACATTTCCCCACTAATCCCTCTGATCTACGCATCTCAGGACACTAAGGGCAATTTTAGCATGGCCAATCAACCTAACCTGCACATCTTTGGACTGTGGGAGGAAACCAGCGCACCTGGAGGAAACGCACACAGACACGAGGAGAATGTGCAAACTCCACACAGACAGTGACCCAAGCCGAGAATTGAACCCAGGTCCCTGGAGCTGTGAAGCAGCAGTGCTAACCCACTGTGCTACCGTGCTGCCCACTGTGCTACGAGTGCTGCCCAATGTTGATTCATATTGTGAGAAAATTACGTTTTAACAGGGTTGCCAACCATTGGCCTTGATTCTCCAGCAATTGAATATCAAACTCCAGGACACTGCTGTTTGTGATACCCTGGGGAAATATCATGAGTGCATCTGCAAGCACTTCCCATCACCGCTGGCTGGTCACCTGGCGCGGAGTAGCAATAACACAACTCTGTCAATTCAGGGACTGCCTGGGGCAGCTCTAGGCTCTGTGGAATCGTTGGGTATGGGTAGTTACAAAAGCAGTGTCCCTGCTCAAATTAAGTCCTTACCCTGCAGAGATCTTGCTATAGTGCATGTAAGCTGCAATGATCACTCCTGTTCGACCTTTGTTGCCCTGTTGAGACACAAATGTTAAGAGGGCTGATGTGATATCAGGTCAACATCATTCAAAAGGATTCAAAATCATGAGGAGTCTGGACAGAGTTGATAGGAAGAAATTGTTCCCACTGGCAGAAGAATCGAGAACCAGAGGACACAGAGTTAAGGTCATTTGCAAAGAAGAAACGGCGACATGAGAAAAAACTTTCACATATGGAAAGGTTAGAATCAGGAATATACTGCCCAAGAGTGTGCGGGAGACACAGTCAATTGGAGCTTTCGAAAGAGAATTGGATGCTTACCTCTTTTTCAAATTCATTTACAGGATGTGGGCTTTGCTGGCTGGGCCAACATTTGTTTTCCCATCTCTCATTGCACTCGAGAAGGTGGTGGTGAGCTGCTGGTGTCCCTGTGGGGTAGGCATGGTAAGAAGCCTCACAACACCAGGTTAAAGTCCAACAGGTTTATTTGGTAGCACGAGCTTTCGCAGCACTGCTCCTTCATTAGGTGAGTGAGGAGTTGCGTTCACAAACAGGGCATATATAGACACAAACTCAATTTACAAGATAATGGTTGGAATGCAGGTAATCAAGTCTTAACAGGTACAGACAATGCAAATGGAGAGAGGGTTGTGTACAGGTTAAAGAAGTGTAAATTGTCCCAAGCCAGGACAGTAAGTGAGATTTTGCAAGCCCAGACAAGACGTGGGGGTTACAGATAGTGTGACGTAAACCCAAGATCCCGGTTGAGGCCGTCCTCATATGTGCGGAACTTGGCTATCAGTTTCTGCTCGGTGATTCTGCGTTGTCATATCTCTTGAAGGCCGGTTGGAGTGCGCTTACCCCAAGATCAGAGGCTGAATGCCCTTGACTGCTGAAGTGTTCCTCAACAAGAAGGGAACACTCCTGCCTGGTGATTGTCGAACGGTGTCCATTCATCCATTGTCGTAGCGTCTGCATGGTCTCGCAAATGTACCATGCCTCAGGACATCCCTTCCTGCAACATATGAGGTAGACAACATTGGCCGAGTCGCAAGAGTATGTACCGTGTACCTGGTGGATGGTGTTCTCACATGTGATGATGGTATCCGTGTTGATGATCCAGCACGTCTTGCAGAGGTTGCTGTGGCAGCATTGTGTGGTGTCGGCCAATGTTGCGACACGGCCAATGTTGTCTGCCTGATACACTGCAGGAAAGGATGTCCTGAGGCACGGCATATCAGTGAGACCATGCAGATGCTCCAACAACGGATGAATAGACACCGCTTGACAATCACCAGGCAGGAGTGTTCCCTTCCTGTCAGGGAACACTTCAAAAGTCATGGGCATTCAGCCTGTGATCTTCAGGTAAGCGTTCTCCAAGGTGGCCTTCAAGACACACAATAACGTAGAATCGCTGAGCAGAAACTGATAGCCAAGTTCCGCACATGAGGATGGTCTCAACCGGGATCTTGGGTTTATGTCATACTACATGTAAGCCCCACCATTTGGCCTCAGCTTGCAAAATCCTACTAACTGTCCTGGCTTGAGACAATTCACACCTCTTTAACCTGTACTTAACCTCTCACCACTCACATTACCTTTTAAGACTCACATTCCAACCATTATTTTGTAATTGAGTTTGTGGCTATATGCCCCGTTTGTGAATAGAACTCCCACTCACCTGATGAGGGAGCAGTGCTCCAAAAGCTCATGCGACCAAATAAACTTTAACCTGATGTTGAGGCTTCTTACTGTGCCTACCCCAGTCCAATGCCGGCATCTCCACAGCTGTGGTGTAGGAAAAACTACAGTGCTGTTAGGGAGTTCCAGGGTCTTGACCCAGAAACAATGAAGGAATGGTGAAATATTTCCAATTCAGGATGGTGTGTGGTTTGTAGCGTAATTTGCAGGTGATGGTATTCCCACGTGTCTGCTATCTTTGTCCTTCTGGATGGTAGAGTTGGAAGGTGCTAAGGTTTCACGAGAAGAAAATCGCAGGATCACGTGGTAAGAATGATGGAGTGGCACTTGGCGAGTTGCTTTTGCAGAGAGCTGGTGCAGTCATGGTGGGCTAAATGGCCTATATCTGGGCTGTAACTATGATTCTAGAAGTGTTTTGTGTTCTTGTGGCTCGACCGTGCAGCTTGGGCTGGGGTGGCACTGCTGCCTCGCATTTCATTGCTGTTTAAAGTTGGTGGCCTCTCTTGAGGACGGAGATCTACCTGTTGTGTGAGCCCAGTGTGCAGTTTGGCCCATTGCTGCACTGCCCAGCCCTCCCAAATCACTAATGACTATCTTCAGTTAACCTCCAATGTTGGGGGAAGATCAGACAGATTTTATTCAATCAGAAACCCCTTTTTGGGAGGGGCTGGTGTGCAGGCAGGATCAGGCTTGTCTGTGAAACACCATGTGGACAAACAGCCTGCCAACGTTTTCACTGCTTGTGCCAACATGTGCTGGGTGAGGCAGCGGAGAGTAACTGGTACCAGTGGGAGTCAGTGCCTTCAGGAGGGGAGTAACATGAGCAATGAATTGTCATCCACAAATTGGACGTGATTGTGGATTCTGGACAATAGCGCTCAGGTTAAGTTAAACCATAAACTGGTCAAATCACTGCAGCCACTCAAGAGGGGCTGGTATTCATAAACAGTTCTGTGTTATCCGGGAGGCCCGGTTGTCTATTTGTTCTGATACTGGAAAGGAAACTCAGTGGGCACTTCTGAGATGTGGCTTCACACTGACCCTGAGTGAGACAGCAGATGTGATTACACAGAGTGGTGAGGGAATCTTCCAGAGCTCAGATTTTGTATCCTTGAGGATCAGAACTGGACCAAAATCCTGAGCTACAGTGCACCCAACACTGCTGCAGATCTATGACAAAATGCAACACTGCTGCTTCCTGAAGAAATCAAATAAATCCCTTTGCAGCAATGTTTTAGAACTGGTGTAATTTTCAAATTGTGCCATCAAATCAGCTTAACTCATTAAATAAAGATTGATTCTGAAGCTGTTGAGAATAAGTCTTCAATTTGGCAACACTACAAGCTGTAGCCTGTCAATTGTGTATGCAGTCCTGTATTAAAGAATAGCAGTCTGCACTTGACACCTTCAACTGGGTAACTCCCACTGGCAAGGAGGGAAGGATCTTTAACAACACCGAGATAACATAAGAGGGTTTTGAGGCCCCATTTTGCAGATTCGCTCTTATCATGAGCTCCTGCACACTTACCTTGCAGTGTAGAACTACCACATGATGGGAATCCGAGTTTAGCCACATCTCCATGGCTTTGCAGATGGCACAGATCTTGTCCAGGGGAGGGGCATGAAGGTCAGGCCAGCCAAAGTCATGAACCTGGAAATCAAAAGCACAGTAACACATCAGACTCCTAGTGGGAAAGGGCAAGGGAAGGTGGTCTGGGAGGGAATGATGCAAACATTTTATCTACTATTTTAACTTCTCAAAGGGGCACCAATCTGCACACAATATGAAAAATGTCAGTGAGCTTGAAATAATGGCAGCTTTCCTGGTCACTACCAAACTCCATGGTGCTTACATAATGACATAAGAAATAGGAGCTAGGGTAAGCCATTTGGCCCTTTGAGCCTGCCTTGCCATTCAATGTGGTCGTAGCTGATTTTCCACCTCAACTCCACCTTCCTGCATTACCCTCAACTCAGTTTGCACCTCAAAAAATCTATCAATCTCCATCTTGAATATACTCAATGACTGGGTTCGCAGGAGTAGAGAATTCCAAAGGTTCACAACCCTTTGAGTGAAGAAACTTCTCCTCAACTCAGTCCAAAAAGACAGACTCCTTATCTATGATTCAAGGATAAGGGAAAATCTTTCTCAGTGTCCACCCTGTCAAGCCGTTCAGAATTTTGTGTTTCAATGAGCCCACCTCTCATTCTTCGAAACTCAGATAATATTGGCCTAGTCTACTTAACCTCTCCTCAAAGGATAATTCCCTTATCCCAAAAACTAGTCTAGTTAACCTCTCTTGCACTCCCTCCGAGGGAAGTACCTATGGAAGCCCCAAACACTTTCAGTTTTAGATTGGAAAGGTTTGAAGTTCCAATTTCCTCCACTTTCAAACTGATCCACAAGCCATGGATTGTCAAAAGGAGCACAACCCATTCACAACCTGTCCTCAGAGCTCTGACTGAGACTAACTGCAACCAGAGAACCTCGTGGTGTTGGTGATAGGAAGGTCAGTTTAAATCCCCACAGTGGGTCTAAGTTTGAAGATACTTTCAAACACCAAGGCTGGAATTCTCTGACTTCACTCATGGCTGGGAGCGTCCGGTTCCACTGTTGTGAATGGAGTTTTGGCTGAGCACCAAATTCTCCGTTCTTGCTGGCAGCAGTAGCAAGGTGTGCTGGACCGGAGAATTCCAGCCCAAATGTCTGAAAAACAAAATGAGAATTCAGGTCAACCTACCTTCGGGTTGAGTCTGCTAATGTCTTGTCTCTTTTCCGATAGATTGAAGAGCTATAAAAGGAAAGAGGTTATTGTAGATTGATCAAGTACAGAGTGAATTTGTACAACAACAAGTGGTGGTGAAAAGTGCCCATCAGTGATCAAGAGTCATTGTAACTGGCCCCATTACCCTGGATATGCCAGGGATGATGGCACATTTTTATGTGTACTAAGGGAGCCACTCAAGTGAAGGCATCTACAGTTGTGAGTCAGCTTTAAATCGCAACTCCCCATCAGACAATGTAGAAAATGTGTCAGGCCGGCAGTTTTTGCCCCTGCCCTCATGAGGCTGCCAATTGTTGCCCGATGGGCAGACCCAATGGGAAATCATCAGACAGGAATGGAAAGCCTTTACTATTGTTTTTAACGCATGAGCCAGTCACCTCCGTTACCCGCTCTGCAATCCCGCTGTGAGATTTTCTCCTGTTGTTGCTCATCTTCAGGCACCACATATGGGAAATTTCCCACAACAACAAGTCATTATCTATCTGATCCATGCTGCCTCCCTGTAGAGCAATCTACCTGATTCACCAACAACTTTCAATTGGTTTATTATAAATGCAAAGAAAGCAGCTGAAATCAGCCAGCATGAACCCAGTGACAACATATTAAAAAGTGCTTAAACAAAGTTTCCTCACTCAGTATTGGTCTTTATGCGAAACAGATTGGCATCTTTTAAGGGAGAGGAGTTTCAGACAAGTGTACCCTTTCTGGATATTATTGCCCAATTACAAACTCAAAAGTAACCTTGGCTGAATGTTATTTAACTGATAGAAAAGATTAATTGCAGTGACAGAGACAAGTTAAGATCGAGGCACAGTGTGACAGTAAACTTAAAAGCAGGATAAAGGTGACCAAACATGGCGATGCAGTTTTGAAAAATTTGGAACAGGAGCAATGGGGCCCCTTTGAAAACAACTCAGATTTTGATGAACTTTCGCACCTTTTTTTTTACTATTTTTCTGAAGTTTTTTTTAAATGGACTATTTGCCTTCAGTTGCTGCCAGCCACATCAGTAGGATAGCTGTGAGGAAGCCAAGTTAAACTCAGCATTGTAGAAGGTCGGGGTTAAAGACTGGTTCTCTATATAGGCTGCTGATTTCTGTTAATTCAGCTCCAACGCACTGCTGCCTCCAAGTGAAGTTGATGTAATTGGCGTCACTGTTCAAACCAAAACATCACCTCAAAAATCAATAAAAATGGACAGAGGGGAGAAGATGTTAATCATAATTCCATTGAACTAACAGCAGGACTAAACCTCTGAGACCACCAAAGACTAGTGGGATTACCAGGAAGGATTGAGAAAAATATTGTCTTTATTGTCAGTCCTGCTCTCAGCTTTCTCTTCTCTGACATTCGCAGTGGGATCTGTACAGCTACACAGGCACCAGAAGTTCTGCAATGTCTCACCTAAGTCAGTCCACGTTGTGGGCTATTTGATCATGCCGAGGGGCAATGCATAAGGTGGCACTTAGCTTCTTCGCACCCACTGGGCACATTGTCCAGCAGAATTAAAACCACCTATTTCCACCTCCAGAACATCACCCCACCTCATCCCCTTGTCTCAGCTCACCCCTGCTGAAACCCTCATCCATTGTTTCGTTATCTCCAGATTCAACTATTCCAACTCACCCCAGGCTGCTCTCCTACATTCTATCCTTGAGGATTTCCAAAACTCTGCTGCCCCATTTCTTGACTTGCCCAAATCCTGTTCCCCTATCACCTGCTGTGCTTGCTGACCAATGCTGGCTTCCCGTAAAGTAACATTCTGACTTTAAAATTCTCAACCTTGTTTTCAAATCCCTCCAGGTCCCCAGCCCCTCCCTATGTCTGTAATTTCCTCCAGCCTCACAAACCTCCGAGATATCTGCGCTCCTCTAATTCTGGCCTCTTGTGCAATCCTGATTTTAATCATTCTGCCATTGGCAGCGCTGCTTCAGCTGCCTGGGCCCCAAACCCTGGAATTCTCTCCTGCTTTCTTCCTTTAAGACACCTCTTTGACCAAGCTCTTGGTCATCTGACTTAATATCACCTGATGTAACTTGGTGTCAAACTTTGTTTTATAATGCTCCTGGGATGTTTCATTATGTTGAAGGTGCTATGTAAGCAGGTTGTTGGTGTTATTGAAATCATCAGAAAGCCATTAGCCTCAACGGCACCCTCCCTGACAAAAAAATGAGTTGAGCAGAAGGGAGGACAATGTCCATTGGGGAGCCCTTTGCATAAGAACATAAGAAATAGGAGCAGGAGTAGGCCATCTAGCCCTTCAAGTCCACCCCACCATTCAATAAGGTCATGGCTGATCTGAAGTGGATCAGTTCCACTTTCCCACTCTCTCCCCATAACCCTAATTCCCTTGTCTATCAGAAACCTATCTACCCATGACTTAAATATATTCAGCGAGGTAACCTCCACCACTTCAACGGGCAGAGAATTCCAGAGATTCACCACCCTTTGAGTGAAGAAGTTCCTCCTCTACTCCGATCTAAACTGTCCCCCCCCCCCCTTATCTTGAGGCTGTGCCCTCTAGTCCTGCTATCCTTTCTAAGCAGGAAGAATCTCTCTACCTCGACTCTATCTATCCTCTTCATTATCTTATATGTCTCTATGAGATCCCCCCTCAGCCTTCTAAACTCTAACGAGTACAGACTCAGTCTATTCAGTCTCTCTTCATAGGCGAGCCCCCTCATCTCTGGTATCAGCCTAGCGAACCTTCTCTGCACTCCCTCCAAGGCGAATGTATCCTTCTGCAAGTGCGGCGACCAAAACTGCACACAGTACTCCAGCTGCGGCCTCACCAGTACCCTGTACAGTTGCAGCAAGACCTCCCTGCTTTTATATTCTATCCCCCTCGCTATAAAGTCCAATATTCCATTCGTCTTCTTGATCAACTGCTGCACCTGCAGACTGGGTTTTTGCGATTCGTGCACAAGGACCCCCAGGTCCCTCTGCACTGTAGCATGCTGCAGCTTTTTGCCTTTTAAATAATAATCCCTCCTACTATTATTTCTACCTACTTGCTAACGTTATACTCCATCTGCCAGGTCCTCGCTCACTCGCTCAGCCTATCCAGATCCCTCTGCAGACTTTCCACACCCTCCACGCAACTTGCTTTTCAACTCATCTTCGTGTCATCAGCAAATTTCGTCACCCTACACTCAGCCCCCTCCTCCAGATCATCTATGTAAATGGTAAACAGTTGAGGCCCCCGCACCGATCCCTGCGGCACTCCACTGGTCACCAACTGCCAACCAGAATAGCACCCATTGATACCAACTCTCTGCTTCCTATTAGACAGCCAATCCTCTATCCACGCTAACACCTTACCCCCAACTCAGTACACCCTAACCTTCTGCAGCAACCTTTTGTGAGGCAACTTATCAAACGCCTTTTGGAAATCTAAAAACACCACATCCACTGGTTCCCCTCTGTCTACCGCACTAGTTACATCCTCATAGAAATCCAATAAATTTGTTAAACACAACTTCCCCTTAACGAATCCATGCTGCGTCTGCTCAATTAAACCATTCTTTTCTCGGTGCCTCGCTTTTTCTTCTTTGATGACGGATTCTAGCATTTTTCCAACTATAGACGTTAAACTAGCCAGCCTATAATTCCCTGCCTTTTGTCTGCTATCTTTTTTAAACAGCGGCGTAACATTAGCCATTTTCCAATCTTCTGGCACTTCCCCGGAGTCCAGCAAATTTTGATAAATAATTACTAAGGCATCTGCTATCACCTCTGCCATTTCTTTCAGAACCCTGGGATGCATTCCATCCGGTCCCGGGGACTTGTCTCCCTTCAGTCCCGTTAGTCTATCAAACACTACCTCTCTAGTGACAGTAATTGTATTAAGGCCCTCAACTCCTACCATCCTTCTATCTTTCATATCTGGCAAACTATTCGTGTCCTCCTCCATGAAGACGGGAGCAAAAAAACTTATTTAAAGCCTCAGCCATTTCCTCGTTACCCACTGCTAAATCCCCCCTCTCATCCTCTAAGGGTCCAACATTCACTCTAGCCAGCCTCTTCTTCTTTATATAATTTGTAAAAACTTTTACTGTCATTTTTTATATTTAGTGCTAGTTTAGCTTCATACTCTATCTTTCCTTTCTTTATCACCTTCTTAGTCATTCTTTGTTGATTTTTAAATCTTTCCCAATCTTCTAATCGCCCACTATTTTTAGCCGCTCTGAACGCATCAGCTTTTAATTTAATACTCTCCTTTATTTCCTTAGATAACCACGGCTGGTTATCCCTTCTCCTACAGTCCTTCTTCACCATCGGAATATATTTCTGCTGAGTACTGAAAAAGATCTCCTTAAAAATCCTCCACTGTTCCTCAGCCATCCTACCAACCAATCTGCACCCCCAATCTACATTCGCCAATTCTGCTCTCATCCTATAATACTCCCCTCTGTTCAAACAGAGGACACAGGTTCAGGGCCCTACTTTCTCATCCTCCATCTGCATCAGATATTCAACCATACTATGATCGCTCGTCCCAAGAGGATCCCTCGCAAGAAGATCACTAATTCTACCTGCCTTGTTACACAGTACCAGATCTAAGATAGCTCGCTCCCTCGTAGGTTCTGTTACATACTGTTCAAGGAAACTATCCCAACAGCATTCCAAGAACTCTTCCTCAAGCCCACCGTGTCCGACTTGGGTCACCCAATCAATATGCAGATTAAAATCCCCCATAATTATCGCCGTTCCGTTTCTGCACGCATCAATTATTTGTTTGTTTATAGCCCGCCCCCCCCCCTCAAAATTATTATTTTGGGGCCTATAGACCACACCCACCAGTGTCTTTCTCCCCTTACTATTCCTTATCTCCACACACAACGATTCCACATTTTGCTCTTTGGAGTCTATATCTTCTCTTACTACCGCCCTGATATTATCCTTAATTAACAGAGCTACCCCACCCCCTTTTTCCTCCCGTCTATCCTTCCTAAACACCTGATACCCCTGGACATTCAGCTCCCAGTCCCTGTCACACTGCAACCACGTTTCCATAATGGCCACTAGATCATACCCATTTGTGCTGATTTGCGCCATCAGCTCATTCACTTTGTTCCAAATGCTTCGTGCATTCAGGTAAAGTGTCTTTATATCAGCCTTTATCTGGACCTTATTTGTAGAAACGCTACTAACCTCTCTCATGCCTGCTACTCCTTTAATTAGTGGAACATCCTCAACATTTACTTGTTCATGTACCCTCTCCTTTACTTTAGATTTTGTAATTTCCCTCACCCCTGCACACACACACCACCACCACCACCACCACCACCCCCCTACGATTCGCCAGGACTCTGGTCCCGGCATGGTTCAGACAAAGACCATCCCATCTGAACAGGTCCCATCTGCCCCAATACTGGTGCCAATGCCCCATAAATTCAAACCCATTCCTCCCACACCAATCCCTGAGCCACACATTCACCTCCTTAATCCCTGAACCACACATTCATCTCCTTTGCAGTCAGCCGGACTGACACGGCACAGACTGGAGAGGATATGATGACTTTCCTGGTCTGTGGGACTCAGTGCCACACTGAACCATTGTGGCACTACTTAACAGTTTAAAATGTGCTCCACACATAGAGCACTCTGAGTGCAGTTCTGGATGCCATATAAAAGGGATCCAGAGACATTGGAGAGGGTGCAGAGAAGATCTACAAGGATGATCCCAGAAATGTGTAGATTTACACATTCAATTAGGAAAGGAGTGACAGACTGGGTCTCCTTTCTCTTGAAACGGGAAGACTGAGTAGAGGTCTTTAAAATTCTGGAAGGTTTTAATGGCGTGGATAGAGAGAGAATGTTTCCTCTTCCCATAGGCAGAACAGTGGCAAAGAGAGTGGAATGGTGACACAGTGGTTAGCACTGCTGCCTCACAGCATCAGGGACCAGGTTTGATTCTGGTCTTGGGTGACTGGCTGTCTGTGTGGAGTTTGCATGTTCTCCCCATGTCTGTGTGGGTTTTCTTCAGGTGCTCTAGTTTCCTCTCACAGTCCAAAGATGCTCGGTTAGGTGGACTGGCCATGGTAAATATGCAGAGTTACGGGGATAGGGCAGGAGGTGGGCCTGGGTACGATGCTCTTTTGGAGACTCGGTGCAGACTTGATGGGCCAAATGGCCTCCTTCTGCACCGTAGAGATTCTATGGTTCTTATGGAGAAGAGCATAATTAGAGACCATCAATATACGATAGTCACCAAGAAATCAAATCGGGAATTCAGGAGAAGCTTCTTCATCCAAAGAGTAGTGAGACTGTGGAACCGTCTACCACAGGGAGTGGTTGAAGTGAATAGTACAGATGTATTTAAGAGGAACAAGATAGGCAAGAATATAAGGGAGAAGAGAATAGAGAGTAATGATGCTCGATTTAGATGAAAAAAGATAGGAGGCTGAAGTGGAGCAGAAACACCAGTATGGACTAGTTGGGCTAAATGACCTATTTCTGTATTGTAAATCCCATGTAATCGTCTAGCTTTATAACCATATTTATATAACTGGAATAATAGTCCAAAACGTAACTTGCTACTCATCAGTTCCACTGACTGCTCCACGGTGCATTATAGCTTGTGTTCAAGCTCTGAAAAGCACAACTTACCAAGTAACTCTCTCCATGTTTGGATTTCAGCATCTGGGCCACCTCCTTCAGATTGCTGCGATACCGCTGCTCCTCAAGCACAGGAGGGAAGAAGACCGAAATAATCCGCTCTGTGATGTACGTCAGGTCAAAGTCATAGTTCCGTTCCATGACGTGGTCCACACTGAAACTCCTGCTCGAAAACACGATGGCAAGCCAGGATCACAATCGCACATCAGGGGCAACACTGGCCGTGTGTTCGAAGAATAGTGTAGTAGTTAAATAGATACTAATAACTCAAAGGTCGTGAGTTCCAATCAGTCCCCAATTTAATCCACTAGCTCTTTAAGACCAATGAAAACCCTACTCACTGATGCAACATTGGGAAAGGAGACTGTCTAGTTCAACTGCACGTAACTTCAAACTCTCACTTTTTCACCATAGAGGTCGGAGACAGGAGTCAAGTTTGATTTCAGCTCAGAAACCCACCTTTTTGGGGAAGAATGGCCGGCAGAGAAACTGATTAAAGTCAAGATTTTCACATGGATGAATCCTTATGTGGAGACAGATTTCCTGATAATTAAGGGTAGTGGGTAGGCTCTCAATGCTGAAGAGTCCATCAGAGGCCTCCAGTTTCAGAGAACCATCCTCTGATGTACAAGAGGATGCAGTACAAGGTAAGTAGCTGAAAAGGTGCTTCAATAAAAAGCTGCCACCTTTGGTTGAAAACTTTTAATAAGTAAGTTATGAAAAGCAGCAGAGCCACCACGGCTGGAGGTGGGGGGAAAGCCCCTCTACAGGGTGATCTTTGGCAATTTCTTCATTAATGGCGAGGGTCTGTAGGCCTATCTGGAGCACTGCCACAGCCCCCTTCCTCCGGCTCCCCTCGCATCACTCCAGCCTATTACTCAGTGCCCTCCTCCAGATAGTTAATTTGTGTTGTGCAGGGGCAGGGCCTATCCATGCCAGAGTCTGACAGTTCCTGGCCTCTGCACATGCGCAGTGGCCCCGAACTGTCAGCCTGCAGTTTGCTGGCCAGCTTCATTGCTGGCCAGTCAGGGACCCTTGCACTGCTGCCTCTCCGCCACCCCCATGGCTTGATAGCAGCCCCCACGAGCATTCTCAGGCCAGACCCCCCTCCCCCACCATCCAGGATTGCCCCAACCTCTTGCCCCCCTCCCCAGCAGTGACAATGCACATCCCCACCCCCCAAACAGCCTGCCTGCTCCAATCGCTGGCCTCTGTCCCTCCAATCCTGACTGATCCTAATGCAAAGTGGCAGCGGGACCCTCACCAATCGTGCCCTAGACCCCACCCCCTTAGCACTGCCCTATGCCAATGGGGCATACCAAGGTGCCCCCTGGCAGTGCCAGGGGCACAGGCTGGCACCCCCACGGTGCTCATGGACAGGGGACACCACCCCCCTGCCGCACAACCTCCTGGGGGGGGCCTGATTGCTCCCCCTTCCCTCCAGCAGGGTTGGGCCACTAGTTCCCCAAAAGTGGGGAGCTAATCTGAATCCCGCCGGAATGAAATTGTACTGGCGGGGTGGGAGATGCTATCAGGCCTGAAGATTTCAGTCCCGGGCCCGATAATCACATTCTTGCCTGTTTCCAGCATGACCCTGACTGCGTCGGGTATCCAGCACTGGGAGATGCACGCGGGTCGGGAACATATGCGCAAATCCCCAGAATTAGCCGACATGTAATTCTCCTAGCCCACCACGCTAAAAAGTTAGCACGGCAGGATGGGAGAACCACCCCCAAGGTTCTTGAGGCCTAATCACCTTCACAGACCCCAAGCACACCTCACCCAAAATGGCCAGGGACGCAGTGTCACGAGGCTGACAAGCTGACTGGCGCTGGTATTTTTGGGGGACCCCGTCCGCCTTCATTCCCACCCTTGGAGAGGCTTAGTTAGCCCTACATATTGGACTCTTGGTGTTCTTTAAAGGGTGCTTGCATGCTAATTAGTCAAAACGAAGGCTCACCTCCACCTCAGGACAATTAGTGTGACCTTTGCAGCATTGCCCATATCTTCAGAACAAGTCTAGAGGGGAATGCCACCTAAAAATAAGCTTAAATATTGCTTCTAGGACATTCATGTGGTGGGTTCATAAAGTAATTCCCTGATCTTATTTCTTGTTCTTATTGACTGAACAAGTGAATTTAAAGATACCTCCTTAACAGGAGGAAGTGTCAACCAGATTGTGGGTGTCACTTGCTAATACAAACAAACAAAGAACAACACAGCACGGGAAACAGGCCCTTCAGCCCAACGAGCCCGCGCCGCCATCTTAACAATGTATTTTTCCTACACCTCCCTTGACCCGTGTCTATACTTATGGTACCCCCATTGGAAACCAGATTCAGGGGAGAATAATTTAGGGACAATTTGTTACACCAATCAGCCTAAGAGCACATCTTTGGGATGTGGGAGGAAACCGGAGCACCCGGAGGAAACCCACGCAACCACAGGGAGAATGCGCAAACTCCCACAGACACCGGCCCAAATCCATGTATCTGCACAGCGGGCAGTGATAGTCACTGAGCTGTTGTGGTTGCCCATCTGCTGGTCCAGTTTTAAGCATACACAAACGACATGAAGTACTAAGCCACTCTCGAAACATCCAAGAGCAGCCCACGCACGACCCGCCGTGTGCATACCCCTCGTTAGACAACAAGGTGGACCGACGCAACTGCGGAGTAAAAGAGACAAAACATCAACACATGTAGCATTAGATTTCCAGGAACGTCCCGAGGCTCTGACCCTTATTTAAAACCGTCTCCTATAACCCTCCATCCCTGTTTCGCTCATGTGCCTATCTAAGTAAACCTTAAACAAGTCCAGCGTGCCTGCCTCCACCACATTACTTGGTAGTGCATTCCATACCCCCACGACCTTCTGAGTGAAAAACCTCCCTTTAGTATCCAAATTATACTTCTCCCCCCTCACCCTTAGCTCGTGACCCCTCGTGATATTTGTCTCCAATCTAGGAAAAAGCCTGCCACTGTTTACTCTATCTATACCCTTCATTATTTTATACACCTCTATCAGATCCCCCCTTAAACTCCGTCTTTCTAAGGAAAACAGCCCCAGTTTACCCAATCTTTCCTCATAACCCAGTCCTTCCATACCAGGCAGCATCCTGGTAAACCTCCTCTGCACTCTCTCCAGGGTCTCCACGTCCTTCCGGTAGTAAGGTGACCAGAACTGGACGCAGTGCTCCAAATGCGGTCTAACCAACGTTCTGTACAACTGTAGCATTAGACGCCAGTTCTTGTATTCTATACCCCTTCCTATAAAGGCTAGCATACCGTAAGCTTTCTTCGCAACCTTCTCCACCTGAGTTGCCACCTTCAGAGACTTGTGCACTTTCACTCCCAGGTCCCTCTGCATGTCTATACTCTGAATAGGTCTACCCTTTATCATGTAACTCCTCCCTGCATTATTCCTTCCAAAATGCATCACCTCGCATTTATCAGTATTAAACTCCAACTGCCATTTATCTGCCCAATATACCAGCCTATCTATATCCTGCTGTGTCACCTGACACTCCTCCTCACTATCCGCCAATCCTGCCATCTTCGTGTCATCTGCAAACTTGCTGATCACACCCCGTACGCCCTCTTCCAAGTCATTTATATATATTACGAATAGAAGAGGTCCCAGTACTGAGCCCTGCGGCACACCACTGGTGACAGACCTCCAGCTAGAAAAGGACCCTTCCACTGCTACTCTCTGTCTCCTGTTGCCTAGCCAGTTTCCAATCCATCTAGATACCTGTCCCTGTATCCCATGAGCCTTAACCTTTTCTACCAGCCTACCGTGAGGGACTTTGTCAAATGCCTTACTGAAATCCATATAGATGACATCAATGGCTCGTCCTTCATCAACCGTTTTTGTCACCTCCTTAAAAAATTCTACCAGATTCATAAGGCAAGACCTCCCCTGAACAAAGCCATGCTGCGTAACCCTAATCAGATCACAACGCTCCAAATGCTTATACATCCTATCCCTAAGAATTTTTTCCAACAACTTTCCTATCACTGACGTCAAACTCACTGGCCTATAATTACCAGGGTTATCCCTACTGCCCTTTTTAAACAGCGGTACCACATTAGCTATCCTCCAGTCCTCTGGGACCGCACCTGTGTCCAAAGAAGAGACAAAGATTTGCGTCAGAGGCCCAGCAATTTCATCTCTCACCTCCCTAAGCAGCCTGGGATAATGCCAGTTCAATCTAAGTCTATAATAGTTCCAGTTATCTGTCCTTTTCTTATTCAATGTTAGAATATTAAACAACCTAAAAACAATAACATAAAAACTGTGGACAAGTAGCTCAATATCTATTTACCACAAACCGAAGTGAACATAGTCTATGCGGTCAGCTCAGTTTTAGCACAAAACCCCCCAATATTTTTTCCATGAGCAGTGTTAATTCTATTTATTTCTGTGTGGATGACGAGTACTTGAAGGTTGAGTGAGCGGTAGCCCAGAACATTACCAAAACTATTCATTCGTCTCAATTATCTACTTTTAAAATGAATGCATTGTAAATGGAGTATTTTTACCTTGGTAGAGTGCTCCTTTGGTGTGCGCTTTTCAAAGATTTTGTGGACCCCTAGACATAATGAGGAAAAAAAAGGGATGATATTGAAACCCAATGAATGTGGAAAACATCCTCCTCTTGTGGCAGTCAGGGTCTTTGAAAGGGTTTCCTTAATCCTTTCACATTTCACAATGTTTATCACAACCGCATGGGCTGGAAGCTGTGGTAAAGTTGCCCTTATCAAAGGAGCATCATCATCAGCTGACTTGGACCCACTTCCAGGGAACAACAACTAATATACTTGTTATGCAAGTTGATTGTAAAAAGCCTCACTAACAACTTGAGAGTTCTTTCCAGAGAAACAGAAGGAAAGACATGCATATCTGTGGCACCTATCACAGCCTCAGGACGCCCCTGAAGCATATTACAGCCAATGACATACATTGTGCAGTGTTGCTGCCCTTGTAACATTGCTTCCGGTTTATGCACAGCAGAATCTTACATAGAGCAATGAGAGAGTGGCCAAGTCATTTTATTGGGGCATTAGTTGAGGGATAAATATTGGCCCAGGACAGAGGCGGTTGAAAGGGTGTGAGAAATACCCCCTGCTCTGCTTTCAAATCGTGGCCATGGAAGCAAGACAAAACGAGTGTGAAACAACTCTCTCTATGCAGCACATGTGACCAACTGATGCAGACATATCGGAATGAGACTAAACCATGAGACAGAGAAAGAGAAATGATAAAGGCCAACCACCAGACATAGAGAGAGATTTGCACAGATACAGGGAGAAAGCTTTAGGGAGCGATACAGATGGAGACAGACCTCATCTTGAGTTACAGAGGCCCAGCGTGACTTCAATGCTTTTAGTTTCCTCCAAACCACATCGTGCCTCCAGCACGGAGCAGTGTTCCTCTTGCACGCAAGACTCCTTCATCTAAAATTGAGGCACTTATTTAACTCCCTGCACCGGAGAAACGCCAAGTGTTCGCTGGCATAGGTTCAGACGTGCCTGCTTGACCAATGGCTCAAAAACTGTGAGGGTTTCTGAACAATCCATCCTTGCAGAGGAGCATCGCTGTCAGACTATGTCAGCAGCAGCTTCTGAGAACCACACAAAGCAAAACATAACCTTTGTGAAAGTGAGTCTTGAAAGAGCTGCCAATTGGTGCTTTTCATCAAGGAAGCATCACTCGACACTGCTTAAGCTGTGGGAATGAGAGAGAAGCAAACAGAAGGGGAGGGGAAGAAAAACATCAGGAAACAGCCAAGACCAGAAACATGAAACATTAAAAGGAAAATAAATGAATAGAAAGAAGAACGGGGGGGGGGGGGGGTGGTGGAGAGAGGAGGAGGAGGAGGAGAGAGAGAGAGAAAGGAGAAGAAGAAGAGGAGAGAGAGAGAGGTAAAAGATGGATTCCAATTCCAAAGAAATGTGTCAGGAAACAAAAATTCCACGTCTGCCAACAATTTTAGCTGCACTATCCGAACTGTCTAAGTATATTTACATTTTAATTTAAATATAGCCACAACACTACAATGTGGAGGAATCTTATTACCTGAAAGGATAATAGCCTCCAGCCCTTGATATTTAACATAAGCATGTGGGCACATGCCGTCGTCACAGTGTTTAATGTACATACTCATGCACGTACATACCTCTCCCTGCCGATCATGTCTTTTACTCACCAAATGCTCAATATTCTTTACTGTTCCAGTCCCCTTTCTTGGCTGTGGGAAATCGGAAACAGGAAAGTTATTAACTGACGCATTAACAAAACTAGCTCTTTTCCTGAAGGAATGTACATTGAGTGGATTCTGGGCACCCATCCAGCCTGACATGACAGAAATGTCACGTGCCTATTTCACTGACCCATTCCCCCCAAATTCCCAATGGAAAAGGAATGGGAGTTGGGAATACTTTTCCACTTGCTGGGTAAAATGTTTTTCCTCATGTTGCTATTGCTTCTTTTGCCAATCACCCAAAATAGGTACTTGACCCTTCTATCAAAGAGAACAGTTTTTCCTCTCTCTGTTCAGACCCCTCACGGTTTTAAACACCTTGATTAAATCTCCTCTCAACCTTCTCTTCTCCAAGGAGAACAGTGTCAGCTTCTCCACATAACTGAAGTTCCTCAATCCTGGATCCATTCTTATTAAATGCTTTTTGCAGGATCTTTAAGCTCTCACCTTGCAGACCTGCACTGTGCATCAAGGAGAGCATTCTACTTCTTTCCTCATATTTAAAAAAAACTTCTCTGTGAAGTTCTCATCCTGAATATTGCGGAACAAAATTAGTAAATACAAAAAGGACTAAATTCGTATTAATTTAGGAGTGCTTTCTCCAAGATAATTCCAAGATCTAGCATATAGTGCAGCTCTATCACTGACTTGTCCAGAGGGGAGTACAATTTCCTGACAGGGGCACTGCAGCGTCACACCTTAAAATACCCCAACCTCAAAAAGGGTTTCTTCTCTCCGTGTTTGCTACTTGTCTTACTTGAACAGAAATTAAACAAGGAATAGTACTTTATAATGATGCATCTTCTTGACTAAGTTATGCCTTTTGTATGCATTACTGTATGTATATAGAGGACAGAGACAACAATAATAGTTATCTCATCAAGGCAGTGGTGAGACCACATCTCAAATATTGTATACAGTATTGGTTTCCTTATTTAAAGGAAGGATGTATAGAACATAGAACATAGAAAAACTACAGCACAAACAGGCCCTTCGGCCCACAAGTTGCACCGATGATATCCATACCTACTAGGTTTACCTATAACCCTCAATTCTATTAAGTTTCATGTACTCATCCAGAAGTCTCTTGAAAGACCCTATCGAATTTGCCTTCACCACCACCAATGGCAGCCGATTCCACCCACCCACCACCCTCTGAGTGAAATACTTACCCCGATATCTCCTCTGTACCTACTCCCCAGCACCTTAAACCTGTGTCCTCTCATAGCAACCATTCCAGCCCTTGGAAAAAGCCTCTGAAAATCCACCCGATCTATACCTCTCAACATCTTATACACTTCTATTAGGTCACCTCTCATCCTTCGTCTCTCTAAGGAGAAAAGACCGAGCTCCCTCAACCTATCCTCATAAGGCATGCCACCCAATCCAGGCAACATCCTTGTAAATCTCTTCTGCACCCTTTCAATAGCTTTCACATCCTTCCTGTAACAAGGCAACCAGAACTGAGCACAGTATCCCGAGAGGTCTGACTAGGGTCTTATAAACATTATCTCCCAACTCCTAAACTCAATCCCTCGATTGACGGAGGCCAGTACACCATACACCTTCTTAACCACACCCTCCACCTGCGAGGCCGATTTAAGATTCCTATGGACCCGGACCCCAAGATCCTTCTGATCCTCTACATGCTAAGAGTCTTACCCTTGATATTATACTCCTTCATCCCATTTGACCTGCCAAAATGGACCACTACACATTTACCCGTGTTGAAGTCCATCTGCCACTTCTCCGTCCAACCTTGCATCCTATCTATGTCACACTGCAACCTCTGACATCCCTCCAAACTATCTACAACACCACCAACCTTCATGTCGTCAGCAAACTTATCAACCCATCCTTCCACTTCCTCATCCAGGTCATTTATGAAAATTACAAACAGCAAGGGTCTCAGAACAGATCCCTGGGGCACTCCACTGATGACCAATCTCCATGTAGAAAAAGACCCATCTACAACCACTCTCTGCCTTCTGCAGGCAAGCCAGTTCTGGATCCACAAAATAAGGGGTCGCCTACTTGGGAGAATTTTTTTTCTCTCAGAGAGTCATGAGTCTTTGGAACTCTTCTTCAAAAGTCAGTGGAAGCAGAGTGTTTTTAAGGTAGAGCTAGATAGATCTTTGGTAAGTAAGGGGGGAGGTAAAAGGTTATCGGGGTAGGTGGGAATGTGGAGAAATCAGATCAGCCATGATCTTATTGAATGATGGAGCAGGCTTAAGAGGCTGAATGGCCTACTCCTAATTCGTATGAATGCATGTATAGAAGACAGATAAATAATATATAAATAACAATGCAGACAGATGGATAAACAACATATCAACTGGTTTGTATTACAATGCATGAGGACGGCACATTGCTTTTACTCTCAATTATTTAAGGTTTCCACACAGTCACTGATCCCTATTTTGAGCTGTGTGATAATTGTAACACAAATTATTGAAAATCCGCTAAAACATTGACCTGTATAAGTTTCATGCCATTCTTAAAAAATTAGCTCAGCGGTCTTTAGCATCTCATTCACAGCTCCCAACCATATTCAGTTAGATCACATTAACATGAAAAAAGCCTAAAAATATTAAATCAGGACAAGTAAGAGTATGCTTTTATTGTAGAGATTAAGGACCAATCATTAAGCTGCACTTAAGGGTTCCAAATGATTATTTTAACAAAAAAATCACGCTCCAAATAAAGCTGTTTGAGAGGTATAGCTATGGCTATAGATGATAACTTTTGGTTAGAGGGACAGGTATTATGGTTGTGATCATTATTGTATCTAATATAATTGAGACAATAAATTATTCTGAATGTGCTGCTGGAAGCTACTTTTATCATGAAAACCAACAGCTGAAAGAAGTCTTAACCCAACATATTGCAAGTTAAAACTTGTTTTAAAGCAGACTTTACTGACAAAACTATAGTTTAAAAAAGGCGAAGAAAACATGATAATTTCAGAGTTAAGCCTATTTTAATTTCATATTTTTAAATTTATACTTTTTTCTATTGGCATAAATGCAATACATTTATTTTATTAATTATATGCAAATTATGCATTCTACCAGAGACATTTGGCAATTTGGCATGTCTTTGGTT
Source organism: Carcharhinus amblyrhynchos (assembly GCF_965287045.1). Classification (NCBI taxonomy): domain Eukaryota; kingdom Metazoa; phylum Chordata; class Chondrichthyes; order Carcharhiniformes; family Carcharhinidae; genus Carcharhinus; species Carcharhinus amblyrhynchos. The sequence goes on along the minus strand of NC_137359.1, from coordinate 12,087,813 downwards.
TAGAAATGCTAATTTTTTGCCTCGTGGCTCTCAATTTTTATTTTCGACAATTTTTGTTATAAAAAGGCACTTCAGGTTAAATAACAGTTGCTGATCCCTGAGCTCGCACATTTGAAAAGAGCAATAAACTAACAAGGATAAAATGCTGCAGCACGCAAACACACTAAAGTCAGTATACATCAACAGTAGACACACAGTAGAGATCTGTGCTAGTGGGAGACTTGCCATTGCTAATCGTAGGACATTCAGACACCACATATTTACACTCTACGTATTCAAATCTTGAGAAATTTTGAATAGGTAATTGGAAATTTCCTGGGAACAGTATGGAGGCCTGGACAAGCAACAGGTTGTACAAGTATCTCAACCCCTGGGCCCAACAAAAGTCTTACTTTCCGATTTACTAACGTTCTGTTACCATGTGATCATCAGCTTTCTGAATCTGACACCCTCCTCAGCAGCCACTGGCTGAAAAGAGCCTGATCTCCCCTTTACCTTTCTATTTTGCAGTCCTAGGTGCACTTGGGCATTTGCTGATCAAATGAAAGGCAGGAACATACACAATGTTTCTCCTCCTTTCAGTAGGGAGACAACTGGAGATTGGCCCCAGCCACCAGGATTATCAGCTTGTTCTGGAAGCAGAGTCATTTTGTTGAAGCCCCAGCAGCGAGTGTGATTGTTCAATGCAGGACACTGATAAATGAGACAGTTGACATTTTGCACTGAACTGAGATTCACTGCAGGTGATTGCTTTATAACCTGCTGAGTGCCAGGAATGGGTTCATTCGTCCAGAGGCTGGGGTAACCGGCAGGGCTGGGCATTTTTAAATTTCATAGAACAAATCAGCACAGAAGGGAGCCATTTGGTCCAACGTGCTGTCTCTCTTCAGTCAATCCCACTTTCCTGCTCTTTCCCCATAGCCTTGTAAATTTTTCTCCTTCAAGAATTTGTCCAATTCCCTTATTATTGTTACTATTGAATCTGTACATCAACACATTCCAAATCAGAACAGCTCGTTGCATAAAAAAACTCCTCATCTTCTTTTAGCAACTCCTCTGCTTCTTTTAGCAATCACCTTAAATTTGTGCCCTCCAGTTATGAACCCTTTTGCAAATAGAAACAGTTTCTGCTTATTTCTCTATCAAAGTCCCTCATGATTTTGAATGCCTCTATTAAATCGCCCCTTAACCTTCTTTGCTGCAAGGAGAACAATCTCAGCTTTTCCAGTCTCTCTGTCTCTGAAGAAAGGGAAAACATTCCCTTTCTGGGCTCTTCAGTCCCTGGATCATTTGGTCTAGTGGTGAACATAAAATGGCTCCCTGTCTTTGACTGCAGGTTAAAATTACAGTTGGGCCCTCAAGACATCGTTATAGCCCAAACTGCGCACTGAAGGAAGGATCCGCAGGCGTCCCTCTCGCCGATCGAAAGGAGCAGCTTACACATACTTGTAACCAACCAGATTGGCTGTAAGCTGCTGCGGCCATTTCAACTGCCTGCCCTAAAATCAGCCTTACTTCATTTGAGCTTAAAGCCTAATAGAAATCAGTCAATCCAGAATGACAGGAAAATGATGGGGGCTGGTATGGCTCATTTATTGTCTAGCAATCAGATGCAGCTGAAGCCAGCTTTTAATTATATTTAGCTTTGCAGGAGAGCAGCTTTTAATTACAGATAACGATGATGTACACAGAATTAGCTGTTTTTGTAAATAAGGGAAAGGATACAGTACCTGTCATTTAATTGCTTTATGAATAACCTGTTCAACTCTGTTGACATTTCCTCACCGTCATTTCCACTGTAAACAGACCTCAGCTGATCAAATATATTTATGTACACAATTTGCTTCTTTTCCTGAAATTCTACCCTGTCGCTTGTGTATTCTGCCACACTTCAGTCCTGTGTTCATGCTGCTTCTAATTAAAGTCAGTTCCGCACCCCCCCCACCCCCCCTCCATTGAATTGAAAGGAAAGAATGCAGTATGCAATGTTTACGAGGTAAAAGTGAAAGATGACATAATTGTTAAGCTTAGTTGAGGCTTAAGGTGTTAGCTGTTCCAATTAAATGACCCCTTTTTCCTTGTACTAAACACAACAGATCAAATAGGTTAATTTCTCAACTGAGTTATGAGAGCAGAGTTACAAACAGTGATTATATTCAACAAAAAGTAACCAGCATTACCAAAACACAATTGAAATAAATGCGAAATTGAAATAAATTAGAAAATGAGACACTTAACAAAATTATTCAAGTTCTGAGGCCCATACTCCCAACCTCCCTATGCTATATGTGGGTGCCCTTTGGCTTGAACATAAATGTTGTACTGTCCACAACTCAGACAACACGGTATGGAGCGATCGGGACCAGGTTTGAGTTGCACTCCTTGGGCCAACTAGGGCCTTGAATCAACTAGCAACTTCTTAGCTCTGAGGTGTCTCACAATGAAGACAAAGTTCTCCCTGAGTCTGTGTAGGTTTCCTCCCGCACTCCAAAAATTAGGTTGATTGGCCGTGCTAAATTGCCCCTTAGTGTCAAGGGGATTAGCAGGGTAAATATGTGGGGTTATTGTTGGTGCAGGCTCAATGGGCCGAATGGCATCCTCTTGCACTGCAGGGATTCCAGGATTCTAAATGCACTGTATCTCTGGAGACTGAGGATTAGATGCAGCTGGTATTACTCCATCTCTGTTTGTAGCTACCCCTGCTCTAACAGAGATGTGTTTGAGAGATTTTTTTCCCCACTTGCATAATGAACTTCTATCCCATTCAACCCTGCAGTAACTATCTCATTTTTAGTGACAGCACACTTCAAAGATTAGGAAGGGCTTAACAAAAACCTCCAAACAGCAGCTGCCCACTACACAAGCATAATGTTTCCATTCTCTGTGCCATCTGCATTGGCAGTCAGATATCAAAAGCAGGAGGTGACCTTCTTTAACTGCTTAGCGGCCTTTGCATTTCAGCCCTGGGCACAGGGATAGAATGGGATAGAAGTTCATTATGCAAGTTTAAAATGAGACAGCTGCTTCCTGATTCAAATAAGTTCAAACTTTAGGAAGAAAACTGCGAAGGGAAAAGCACCTTGGGCTTTCAGTACACACCTGAACCTATACAGTAAACGCTCGTTAACTTAAAGTCAAATTCAAAGTTCTGTCCCTGTTGTTAACTGGGTTGGGTGAACATGGGTTAAGGTGGGGTTAACTGATTGGAAAGATACCTGCTCAATTCACCTGTCCCTCTGTTGTCTTCTGTGGTAATGTGGAAAACATCTCAACACACTTTATAGCAGCGCCAAACAAAGTTTAACATCAAGCCATGTGAAGGGATCGTTGTTCATCCATCGTCATCGATGAGGACCTTGACACCATTAGTCATTTTGAGGCTGGTTGCGGTGTGTCCGAAGATGACTGATCAGGCCAATTCAGGCACGGAATGTCCTGGCACATATTGGACAGACTTGCGTAGACATTGCAATTATTGCGCTGGTGGCTCTGGACTTGTGCAGCTTGTGCTTAAGTTGTGTTTCAGCAATACACCTTGCTTCGTGAGCTTGACAGCCTTTGTGGATGAGGCAGCACCAGGTAGGGCAGTTTTGTGCCAGTGTTTCCCAGGTTGTTGTGTTTATGTCAAGTGACTTCAGGGAGGCATTGAGTGTGTCTTTGAAACATTTCTTCTGCCCTCCATGCGAGCGTTTTCCAGCAGAGAGTTCCCCAAAAAGGAGCTGCTTTGGTCTGCGCTCATCTGACATACGGATGACGTGACCTGCCCACCAGGTCTGCGCACTCATCAGCAGTGTGTGGACTGATTGTAGACTTGCTCTAGAAAGAACTTCAGTGTCTGGTACTTTGTCTCACCATCTGATGCATAATATTCTGCAAAGACAAGTCATGTGGAAATGATTGAGCTGTCTTGCATGCCTTCGATACACAGTCCACGTTTCACAGTCATACAGGAGGATAGGTGAGTACTGCGGCACTGTAGACCTTCAGTTTTGTTGCTGGGCTGATTCCTTGACGTTCCCATACAGTGGAGCGCAGTCTACCGAAAGCAGAACTTGCCTTTGCTATTCTGCAGTTAACTTCTGTATCAATAGTCACTGCTTGGGAGGGGGTGCTGTCAAGATAAATGAACTGGTCCACTGGCTGTAGTTTCTGCCCTTTGATTGTGATTATGGGTTCTGTGTACGGTGCATGAGGAGCAGGCTGGTGCATGACTTCAGTCTTTTTAATGTTGATGGTAAGTCCAAAGTTGTCACAAGCCGTGGAAAATTTGTCCATACTGACTTGCATCTCTGGCTCTGAGCCAGTATACAGGGTGTAGTCATCGGCAAAGAGGAAGTCTCTCAGAAAAGTCTCCTTCACTTTGGTAATAGCTTGCAGTCTCCTCAGGATGAAGAGCTTCCCATCCACTCTGTACTTGAGGCTGATTCCAGCAACACTGTCCTGGAAGGCATCATTCAGCATGGCAGTAAACATCATGCTGAACAGTGTGGGTGCGAGCACACAGCCCTGTTTGACACCATTCTCCGCTATCCAGTACTCTGGCCATCATGCCATCATGGAACTGGCGTACCATTTGAATGAATTTGGGGGGGGCAGCTGAACTTTGACATGATCCTCCACAGGCCTTCTTGGCTTAGTGTCGAAGGCTTTCGCGAGGTCAACAAAGGTTGTGTAGAGCTCACGATTCTGCTCCTGACACTTCTCCTGAAGTTGGCGCGCAGCAAAAATCATGTCAATAGTCCCACGACCTTTGCGGAAGCCACGCTGTGACTCTGGAAGCAGGCCCAGCTCCAGATGAGTGACCAGACGATTTAGCAGGACTCTTGCGAGGGTTTTTCCTGTGATGGAGAGCAGCGAGATTCCTTGGTGGTTGTCGCATATTTGCCAATTGCCCTTCCTTTTGTAGAGGTGTACGATGGAAGCATCTTTAAGTTCCTGAGGAATAGACCCTTGCTTCCAAAAGGACTGGAACAACTTGGTGAGCTTTGTAGATCTCTGCAGGTGTGGCATCTGCCCCTGGGGCTTTGCCACTGGATAGCTGGCTGACAGCTTTCGTGACTTTGGTTACTACCGGTGGGTCATCCATGGCACTGTTGATATCGACCTGGGGAATCCTGTCTATTGCCTCATCGTCAATAGATGACGGTCGGTTGAGGACGGCTTCAAAGTGTTCAGCCCATCTCTGCAGGATCTGAGCCCTCTCTGTAATGAGAGTTGTACCATCTGTACTCAGGAGGGGGGAACTCCCGAGAGATTGAGGTCCATAGAGAGTGTTGAGGGCTTCATAGAACCGTTTCAAGTAGTTTCTGTCAGCGTAACCCTGTATTTCATCTGCCTTGGCTCTCAGCCAGGCATCCTGCATTTTACACATCAGGATGTGAACAGATATTAACACAAATGAAGGATGTCAGCTTTAAGAAGCAGCTTAAATCAGGAAAGAGAGCAGAGAGGTTCAAAATAGGAATTCCAGAGCTTTGGGCCTCAGTGGCGTGGTCAACAATAGTGCTGAAATTCGGGGACGTGCACAGATCTCAGAGGGTTTTAGGACGGGGGTGGTTATTACAGAGATGAGGGGGTGAGGGGCATGACCATGGAGATATTTAAAAATGAGGATGGGAATTTTAAAATCAAGGCATTGTCAGACTGGGAGCTAGTGTAGGAGAATCAAAACCGATGGGGAAAGGACAGGAAGTGGAGTTGATATACCAGATCAGTTAAGCATGATCTTATTGAATGGCAGAGGAGGCTCAAGGGGCCATTTGGTCTAGTCCTGCTCCTATTTATTATGTGGGCAGAATAGTACACTCATGAAGAGGAGGTGCTCAATAAAGCAAATAGGACTATAGCACTAAAGCCGGCTGAAACAGGTCAGATCACAGCTTGAACACAGTGCCCAGTTTTTCCTCAAATTTATTCATTCACGGGATGTGGGCATCCCTGTCTAGGCCAGCATTTATTGGTCATCCTTAGCTGCCCTCGAGGAGATAGTGGGCAAGCCACCATCTTGAATGGCTGCAGTGTGTCAATAGAACAGTCTGACTTTAGCCATCAAGCAAGTCATGGCCACACCAAAATCTGCTCTTTTGCTCTGGGCAATGCCTCTCACCCCAGAACTCCCCCAAGTGAAGGAGCTAATGTGCTTCTTTAAATGGCTCATCAGTATTGCCACTGAACAAATTCCAGATGAGGTTAATCATGCCTAATGCTAATCTTTGACTCTCACATTGCCAAACTGTACTAGCAGAGTGAGTTTTATTGCTGCCTTCCCAACTGCAGACAGCCTGAACCCGTGCAAGTGCAACAAGCTGGATTTGTCTTTAAAAGATCCAACAAAGACACAATGGGCTGAATGGCATCAGCCTCTATGATTTCCAACCAGAAGCTTGCGACGTGGGATTCCTGTTACTTGAGTTTGCAGGCCAGATATATAGTGAGCATGAAGTGACAATGGCTGGATTCTGCCCCAAAAATGATTTCATATTTTGCTCTCAGGCAAACAAAGCAGCTTTTTATAAAATGTCCGCCCTGACTTGAATAGATTTCACAGAGATTCGAATTTCCCATTTGAAGTCACACTGGCATCTGCACCAGAGAGTCCTTAGGGAGAATCAGTTTTGGCAAGAGTAATGACGTGCCTTGTCTGAAATGAAAATTCAGTGCTGGCCACTGAGGAAAAGCTTTTCTATTAAAAAAAATGAGAAACCTAAGTTTACAACTGAGGCTAATAGTTTCTCCCCTACAGGTTTCAGCCATGGCTCAACTGATAGCACTCTCCAAATCAGAAGGTCCCAATCAGAAAGCCCACTCCAGGACTTGAGCACAAAAAAATGCAGAGGGAATAAGTTAAAGGCTGGCAATCAGGAAAGAATCACTGAGCCCATCAACTCTCCAGTATTCAGACCACCACATCTATGGATTGGGCCAGCGTATCCTGATATTTCTTTTGCCTTTCTGAAAAATGTCTGTCATCTACAGCACAAAAACAGGCCATTTGGCCCAACTGGTCCATGCTAGTGTTTTAAGCTCCACATGAACCTCCACCTACCCTTTTTCATCTTACTTTATCAGCATACTCTTCTCTTCCTTTCTCTCTCGTGAATGTATCCAGCTTCCCCTTGTTTACCTATTTAGAAAATTAGTGTTTTATGTTTGAAATGCGGGTGTGATTAAAATGGATGTTTTAGTTTGGTCTGTGCTCATGTCAGGTTATGTTGAACAAAATCTTTAAAGGCAGCTGGTAAAAAAATGCCAAACTGGATGTACTGCTCATCATGCTGGCTTCGTATTTGGCCTGCCTAACTAGTGGAACAGTGAGCTTTTCCAAACTGTTTGACAGTACCAATTTAAAAGAGAGTCTGATTATGGGTGCTGGAATATCCTGGCTCTATTGCCTTCTCTTTCTCTTAAAGTGTAAAGAAAACATGAGGACCATAAGAAATAGAAACAGGAGTAGGCCATTAATCCCTTCGAGCCTGCTCTGCCATTTAATAAAATCAGGACTTATCTAACACTCACTATGTCCATTTTCCTACTGTAATATATTTAAAAGGATTGCATGATTGCTTTAAGAGCCAGTCACATGATTTGATGGTGATGTCATTAGGATGTTGCAAAGGCTGCTGTTTTACTTTCAATTTGTACTCTGTGCAGTGCAGAGAATAGCTCCTAGAATAAATCTGTTGTTAGTTTGAATCCATGTGTGCAAACCACATTATTTTCTTTTTGTTTAAAACCCACAACCCCTAACATAGTCAGGACATTACATCTACCTTCTCTCCATCACCCTTAGGTCCTTGATTGAACAAAAACCTATCGATCGCAGCCTTGAAAATGTTGAACAACTTGGCCTCTACAGCTTCCTGGCGTAAAGAGATCCAAAGATTCACCACGCTTTGAGAGAAGAAATTACTTCTCTAATCCGTCTTAAATGAGCAACCCCTTACTCTGTGACTATGCACTATGATCCTACGTTTTCCTATGAATGGAAACATCCTACTCTGTAAATGGAAACATTTACCCTGTCTAACCCCCTGAAAATTTTATATGGTTAAACCATATTAGCTCTCATTTTTCTGAATTCCAAGGAGTACAGACCCAACCTGTTTAATATGGCAATCCTTCCATGCCTGGGATCATCCCAGTAAACCTCCTCAAAGCAAAATAAAAAGTATCCAAGCTGGAAGATAAGAGAGTTTATTGCAACATCACTTGGCTGTCTTTGCAGCCTATATTACAGGCCCAACTTGTTGATTTTAACTGTGTTTATATATCTGCCATGAACCAATGTCTCATATGACTCTACTGGAAATCACCCACTTGTCCAATGTTGCCCAGTTTGAGGATCACTGATTAGATGTCAGGCATATAGTAGCCAATGCAGGCAATGTTACCATGGACAGAAATAGGGCACTACCTTGAGCTCTCATGAAACATGAGTAGGAACAACACAGAAATTAATTGCTGAGATTAAATTCTTGGATAAGCATCTGCTTACACAAGATAGGTCATGGTTTTGTCTTTCTTGCTAGCAGAGATTGCCAGGGTACTTACAAGTTCCAGGCTCCGTGGGGCTGGAGGCACACAGATGGTCATTACCTGTAAAGCACACACAAAAAAACAAAGGTCCAGATCATTTGGGAATCAATTTATAATGAAAACAGCTGGGCAACAAGACCATTTTGCTTTCCATACACCAGCTCTTCCCAAATCCTGTGCTCAGGCCTGTGACAGCATGAATGTCCGTTTTTTAAAATGATTTTTTACTCCATCCTTAAAGTTACAAAGCCGATGCTCAGAGTGGACAGAGTGAATCCATTCCTTGCTTGCTCCAAGAAGCAAGTCAAAATCCAATGGAATCCAACTCATGGTCCCCACAAGAGAGACAACAAAATCCAAGCTGACAAGATCAGCCACTGCACCCCATCTTGGGCTTAATCTGACGTTTGATCTTAGCCAAAAGGCTGAGAAGTGATCCTTGCACCCTTGTATAATTGACCTTGCCCTTGCATCCCTTAATTAGTAAGTACTTGGGACTGTGCGGGGAAGCCAGATTAGGTTTGATGCAGACAAACTGGAAGCATTATGATGTACATTTCCTTTATTTTACCCTGGAATGCACCCTTCGGGACCTCACCCAACTGTGAGCCTTGGCACCGTGCATTGGCACACTACACTGCCAAGAGCATCACAACCACCTTCATCCTGCCTTTACCCAAAGTGGTCAGCAGTAGGAATCCTGGCTAACCATCTCTCCCCAATCTATGACAGCAACGGTAGCCACTAGCCCCGCCACAACAACAATGTACATTTACAGTTTCAAAAAATGTCCCAAGGTGTTTGACAGGAACATTATAAAACAAAATTTACTGTCAATCCAAATATGGTGACATGAGATCTACTGACCAGAAGCTTGGTCAAAGAGACAGATTTTAAGGAGTGTCCTAAAGGAGGAGAGCAAGATGGAGAGGTTTAGGGAGGAAATTCCAGAGCTTGGGGCCCAGACAGCTAAAAACACAGCCGCCAATGATACAGCGATTGAAGTTGGGATCGTTCACAAGGCCAGAATTAGAGGGGCGCAGAGATCTCAGAGGGTTGTGGGTGCTGGAGGAGATTACAGAGATAGGGAGGGGTGAGGCCATGAAAGGATTTGAAAATAAGGATGAGAATTTTAAAATCAAGACATTGCTTGACTGGGAGCCTGTGTAGATCAATGAGTACGGCGGGTGAGGGGGGAAACGGGACTTGGTGTGAATTAAGACACAGGCAGCAGAGTTTTGTGTAACCTCAAGTTTACAGAGAGTGGAATGTGGGGGAGCAGCCAGGAGTGAATTGTAGCAGTGGAGTCTGGAGGCAATAAAAGGTATGGATGAGGGTTTCAGCAGCAGAATAACTGAGGCAGGGGGTGGAGACTGATGATATTATGAGATGGAAATAGGTCGTCTTGGTGATGGCAGAAATATGCCACCAGCTGACTTGGCAAAGCCTTGAAATGGCTGTGAGTGAAATGATTATGGAAATGTTCATGGCACTGGGACAAAATTTCTCTTTCACATTCTAGAACTAGCTTATTTACAGCGGTTTACACCTCTGCTAAAATATCAGAGACAATTTGATCTGAATGTAGTTTCTCTCTGCAATCCTGAATTATTAACAATAGTGTTAGGTAATCATTCATCTTATTCAGAAAGTTCTAGATTACATTAACTTTAAACAGCAATAGTCCATTCAGACCAACTGCTTTGTGCCAGTGCCTATGCTCCACACAAGCCTCTCCATCTAAACCCATCAGCAGGTCCTTCCAAGTCCTTGCTCCTGAGCTAATCACAACAATGAATTTAGCTAGTTTAGTAAAATAATCAAAGATTTTTGGATGTTGAATGGTTATTTAGGTGATACATGGGATTAAATTTTGGAAAGTGCTTCTCCTAAAATGCACATGTACAAAGCCAAGTGCAATCAACTTGGGGGGCAGACTAGTGGAGTGCCAGTGAGAGTCCCCAAATGGCTGGCACTAAGTGGCAGCAGTGACAGCAGAAGTGGCACTGAGAACACCATGGGGACTTCTTGGGGGGTCTTTGAGCTGATATTACTCAGAGTCTTTTCTATGGAATAACCTCTGCATGATGAAAACCTGCTTTAGCCTATGTGCTCTGCTAGTGCCTGAGCACTGTGCATAAACACTTCCTGCATTTCACAAAGTGACTGTCACTAAATCTGAACCAGTAAAGCAATATGACAGATTCACATTCTCAATGTTCAATGGATGAATTCTAAGTGTGTCAGCTGGTCTTTCAGCTTTTCTGACAATAAAATGCAAACTGGCAAAAGATTTGGTGCTCGGAGGATCATGATTTTCCCATCATGCCTTACAGAAAGAATGCACCTTCCCTCCCCTCAATTAACATTGCTGATATTTTTAGTGTTCATTAACCTGACACCAGGCCTTAGTGAGGCCACTCTTACTGCAGCTATCCAAGACAATTTGCAATTAGGCTGGAATTTTTAGAAAATTACGTGTGCTGTGGCCCCAAACCCAGGAGGGGCAGGGTTGAGAACTGCTTGGCACCCTTTTAGTCCCAAATCTCACAGCTGCCTTTGAGGGCTTTGGGGATTTATTTTGTTTGGACAGCTGGGGAAGCAGTATAGTTTGATGTCAAGGTCAACAATCCACTCAACAGCTTGAGTTGACGTAGTGTGACAGGTTGTGATGCCACCAGAAATCAGGGCTCAGTGTGTGGGCGATGGGCACAGACCAGATGTTGGGTGGATCTGCCACACATTTGTTAAAAAAAACCAACTATGCTGTCATACTTCATGACTTACTGACAGACAGGTTGCATCAAAAAAGAAGTGCAGCATTGGAATCGCACCAGAAAATAGCTCACATCCCTTATTTTCCAGGAATGTTGGTGCTCAATTGTCTTGGTGTGCAAGTTGTTTTCCCTTACTTTAAAGGCTTTGAAACATACAGCACAGAAAGAGATCGCTTGGCCCACTATTTGACTCATACAATGTATCCCGTTCCCCCAGCCCTGTGTATATTTTCCTTTTCAAGTACGTAACATTGACAGTTATTTTTGAATCTGCTTCCAGCATCCTTTCCAGCAGCACATTCCAAATCCCACCAAAGAGGCCAGCATCAGTGTGCTGAGCCATCCCCACTCCCTCCATTGCCGGCCTCCCAATGTCTATGCCAAGTCCCCCACGATCACCGACTTCCGGGAACCCCCCCCCCCCCCCCCCCCCCCCCCCCCACCCACCATAGCCAGCCCAGCCTCCTTCCCTCCCCCACCGATCCCTAATGCAGATTGCTCAGCTGTTCTCCCCACGCTACCAATTGTCCCCCTCTAGCGGGTTCCGCCCCCTTGGTGGTGCCCGGTGGCATTGCCAGGGTGGAATGTTGGCACTATCCAAGGAACACAGCCCCCTGTCCTTGACCTGCCGGAGGATCTCAATGGCCTCTGCCCCCACCAGCTAAGCCATCCACTTCAATCCCCACTGGTGGGAACCTCTCCCGGCGGGGGCAAAAACAGTTGCAAGCCCAGAGGACACCACCCCAGGCTCCCTAATGATAGTAAAATGATGATTTAAATAGTGTAATCAGCCTCACACTGTTTCCTGGTGTGAGGCTGATTATGCCATAGAAAATGGCCTGGGAAAGTCGCGATTGGCTGGATGCCGGTCGCGAATCCCACTACAAGTCCCCCACTGACATTTCCCAGCCTGCTGTGCTGTGCTACTCCAGCAGCGTGGTGGGCTGGGAAAATTGCGCTCAACATTCCAACACTAAGTGATCTCAGGTTGCGTTTACTCCTAGAATTAACATTTGACCATGAACAATGCCACAGGAGATCGCAGGCTAATCTGACACCAAATTTTCCACAGTGAATCACAAGGACCATAACCAAAAAACTTCATGAAGTCTTGTACAACACAGTTATTGCTTTCAATCAAGTCTGACACACCAAGGCAGTAATGGGGAGCGCTATACTCTCAGAGGTGCCACTGAGTCTCTGGGGTGGATATAAAAGGTTCTAAGACATTATTTTGAAGAGGGGTTTCTCCCTGATGTCCTGGCCAACCTTTATCCCTCAACTAACATCACGAAGATGAATTATCTGACTATTATAACATTGCTACTTGTGGGAGCTTGCTGTCCACAGATTAACTGCTGTATTTCATATATTACAACAGTAGCTATACTTCAAAAGGACATCATTCGCTGTAAAGTGCTTTGGGAAGTCTGGCAGTCATGAAAAACACAACATGATTATTTTCATAATGCTTAGAGAGCAGCTCAGCCAGAACTTTGTCAGTTCTATGTTACAGTCACCTCACTTGTGAAAACGAACTTTAAGAGTACAAACTGCCATACGTGCATACATGCCGAGATGTTTGACAGAATAAACTCTTGTGTTCTGTTTATAGAACCTCATATATCCATCTCCAGGGCTTTAATAATATGGAAATTAAGCCCAGACAGAGAGCTCTTTCAGTTACACTGTGTTATGACTGACTCTCTCCATCCGACTTAGCTTTCATTCATATCTTCATTGAAAGAAGCTCCTAAAAAACTCCTCTCCAGGTAGCCTTTGTTACCTCCAGATTTGATGATTTCAACATGATTCTGGCTGGTCTCCCAACTTCCACCTCCAGAGATTTCAACTCACCCAAAACTGCCTGCATCTGAACTCACACCACATCCTGTTCACCCAGCACCTCTGCGCTCATTGACCTACCAATCCTTGTTTTTAAATCCCTCAATGGCCTCGCCCTCTGTATCTCCGTAATCTCCTCCAGCCCCACAACCCTCCAAGATATCTGTGCTCCTCTATTTCTGGACTCTCGTGCATCCTCGATTCTAATTGCTGTACCCCCTTAAACCTGCCTCTTTGACCAAGCTTTTGGTCATCAGGCCTACTATCTCATGTAACACACTGTCAAATTTTGTACAATAATTGCTGCTGTGAAGCATTATGGGCTGTTTCGCTATGTTCAAGGTGCCATATAAATGGAAGGTGTTGTTACATTTCTCTGAAGTACATTCTCTTTGGCATTCAATGGTAATAAAGTGGGAACCTGTCCAGATCAATCATGTGAGGGGGTAAATAGTTGGATATTAGGAAGGGAATAGTTCGCCAGGCTGTCCCCAGGGACTTACAGCATGAGGGACATCACTCTTTAAGAGTACAAACTGCCATATGTGCATACATGCCGAGATGTTTGACAGAATAAACTCTTGTGTTCTGTTTATAGAACCTCATATATCCACCTCCAGGGCTTTAATAATATGGAAATTAAGCATGGCTCTCCCACTCTTACCGCCTACCAATTGGTGTGTTTGGAAGGATTTGCAGATTGATACCCAACTTGTTTGGCAGCATTATGAACGCACTTTCCATGGCCATCAAGTTCCGGAGTAGGACTCAAACTTGGAGCATCAGGCTCAGAGGCAGTGAGGCTACCCACTGTGCCACAAGACGTCCCTTATGTGCTTGAGTTCTGAATTATGTGCTGAGAGTTTAGATTCTCTCAACATACTTTCCAGCAGTTACAAGTTCACAACACAAAACTGGCCACAATCTGGTAATAATTGGGACTAAACTATTCTTTTCAACACCTCTTCCTTTTTGTACTCAGTCTCCCCCTGCCCTATGTCACCGTTTAATTCTGTCCTTTGTGTAGTACCAAACATATTTCTCTGAAACTTAAACCCCTCCAAAAATAAACACGGAAATGAATGGCAGAACATTTTCTTAATTTAAAGGGATCCACCTGCCAAGCTCTGAAACTTAACTTCTTCTGTGAAATGAGATCCTATTCATGGGAAGGAATCATGAATCAAAAACAATATTTCAGATTTGAATCACCATTTGAAGTTTCAAAGTGTAAACAGGCACAGAGATGTGCATCTTTGATTTATAAAGCAGCAGTTTCACTCGAGCAATGGTATGATGGCAAAACTAAACTACAGTAAGAAGTCCCACAACACCAGGTTAGAGTCCAACCAGCTTATTTGATAGTAATCCCACAAGCTTACCCCAGTCCAACGCCGGCATCTCTACATCAAAACTAAACTAAGCAGAGAGCAGAGATTAATCAGTACCTCCAGCTCCTTTTAATTCACGACAATATGTAAAATAAATGGTTCTGGTTTTGTCCCCAAGTTAAAAAGAACAGTAACTTTTTTTAAACCACTCATCAGTGAATGGCTTGAGAAGACAGTCATAAATACAGCAGTGACAGAGCAGCTGGAAGGCTCATTTTCAAGGATGTTTTGTTCTGTTTTGTGCTTGTTCTTGGTGCTCTCACTATCAATTTCAATTGTCACTTGTGCCGAAGGCTGGAAGTTAATTGTGAAATCACTCCATTTACAAATGTCTATTTCTGTTGCATGTTGCCTTTTTTTTTAACTCATTCATGGAATGAAGCAATTTGTTTTTTTCTGTTATTTCATGGGATATGGGCATTGCTGGCTACGCCAGCATTCATTGCCCATCCTTAATTGTCCTCGAAGGTGATGGTGAGCTGCCTTCTTGAACCGTTGCATCATGTGGTGTAGGTACACCCACCATGCTTGTGAGGGAGGGAGTTCAAGGATTTTGACCCAGCAACAGTGAAGGAACAGCAGGTATATTTCCAAATCAGGATGTTGTGTGGCTTGGAGAACTTCCAGATGGTGGTGTTCTCATGTATTTGCTGCCATTATCCTTCTAGGTGGAAGAGGTCATGGGTTTGGAAGGTGCTGTCTAAGGGGCCTTGATGAGTTCTTGCAGTACATCTTGTAGATAGTACACACTGCTGCCACTGTGCATCGGTGGTGGAGGGAGTGAATGTTTAAGGCAAAGTCCTTTAATAGTTGGAGAACAAAGAAACATTAGGAGTGATCGCAGGACAATTTCTCATCATGGTATAGTTTTCAAGTCACATTGCAAACCATGCTAGTAGCTTTTATAATGGAAACCAATAGTTGAACCTTACTGACATGAATCAGCCAATCTACAGAGTTGATGTGCTGTCAATTTACTGAGTGATAAGCAACAATTCTTTGTCACTTGAAGACTCACACTTTAAATTTTTGATGCATGTCTCATTTGTATCATCTAACCCTTTATCACCATCGTAAGTCTTTGGTTTTTCTATTGTATTGTTCCTGCCTATTGCCCTTCCAAATATTCTTCTGAATCCTCTAAACTCTCTTCTTGCACTGTGCATTCTCACTGAAACCACTTCACCCAGGCAGTGGTGATAATGTGGGACTCGCCAGCACAGGGAGTGGTTGGGGTCAGTAGCATAGTTTCATTTAAGAAGAAACAAGATAAAAGCTTTAGGGAGGAAGAAATTGAAGGATATGGCGGCCGGATGTGTTATAGCTTGTGGTTCCCAGTGGTTTAAAATAACCTCACTTTGAAACTCAATTGCTGGAGCTTCATCAAATGCATTTCTCTGATCACACCATCTGCTGCAGGTTTTCACATTATTAGTTTGATACACAGACTGTAATACAATAGTGAATACCTCTGGATGTATATACAAGAACATATAGTTCCTAAATAATATTGGAATAGGACCATGGAAACATAGGAGCAGGAGAAGGCCATTCAGCCTTTCACACCTGCTCCATCATTCAATATGATCATGGAGTCTCAACTCCACTTTGCCTTCCCCCCTGCCCCTGTAACCTTCGACTCCCTTGTCCTCCCTTAGGGTAAGGAAACCAAAACTGTATTTCACCAGTTATTGATTCAAATTGTGAGAAAATTACATTTTAATAGTGTTGCCAACCATCCAGGGTTGGCCTGGAGTTTGCAGTAATTAAATATCAAACTCCAGGACACTGCTGTGTGTGTTATCCTGGAGAAATATCAGCAGGATGTTAAAAGGGATTTTTTGTCCCTTTCTTTGAACATTTATTTTTAACCAGATACAAAGTTGTGTGTGTGTGTGTGTGTGTGTGTATGTGTGTGGTCGGGGTGGGGTGGCGGGGAGAAGAGAGAGAGAGGGAGAGAGGGGGAGAGAGAGAGGAGGAGGAGGAGGAGGAGGAGGTGGTTCTTTGGCTGACAGCCAGTCACCATCCAATTATGTAATGAGTCTTTTTGCTTTCCAATTAGTATAGGAAGGTCAGTACATCAGAAGGATTGATGTGTTGGCTGATTAATGGCTGGAGAGTGGGGGAAAGTCATGTGATGAGACCTCTGGAATAAATTTAATCACAGCTGCCAACTCTACCACATTACCACAGTGACTGCCTTCCAAAAGTATTTGACTGGCTGTGAAATGTTTTGCGAGGTTCTGAGGATATGGTGAGTCTCCAAATACATGACTGATGTCTGCGTTAACATGAGCCCACTCATGTCTACAAACGGAATAACCTCAGGTGAATTATCTCACGCTCTCTCAATCTGGACTGTACAATGAAGGACTTGGTGGATTTGTTTTCAGTGGAATAGTATAACAATGTAACAGAGTGAGATGAAGGAAGGGGTGGGAGGAATCTCATGCAAAGCATAAACAGCGGCATGGGCCAGTTGGGCCAAATGGCCTGCTTCTATGTCACATACACTGCAGCTTAAAATTTAGATGTGTTACAGTCTCTCACTCTTGTCCCAATGTTCCTCAGGAACTCAAAACCAAATGTAAAAGATCCCACTGCACTATTTTGAGTTCTCCCTTGGTCAATATTTATCCCTCAAACATGGTCAATAAAATGGATTATCTGACCATGATCGCATTGTTGTTTATGGGAGCTTGCTACACATAAATTGGTTACCATATTTCCTACACTATAATAGTACCACACCTCTAAAAGTACTTATAGAATCTACACTGCAGAAGGTGGTCATTTGGTCCATTGAGCCTGCACTGGCAACAATCCCACCCAGGTCCTACCCCCGCAACCCCACTCGTTTACTCTGCTAACCCCCCTGCCACTAAGGGGCAGTTTATCATGGCCAATCAATCTAACCCACACAACTTTGCAGTGTAGGAGGAAACCGGAGCACCCGGAGGAAACCCACGCAGATATGGGGAGAACATGCAAACTCTACACAGACAGTGACGCGAGGCCAAAATCCAAACCCAGATTCCTGGCACTGTGACGCAGCAGTGCTAACCACTGTGCCATCGTGCCACCCCTTAATGGGCTATAAAGCACTTTGCAATGTCCTGAGGTTCATTGAAATAGGGGTCACTGTTTAGTAATAAAAAGTAGCCCATTTAAAATGGAGATGAGGCAAAATATTTCTCTCTAAGGGTGGCAAGTCTCTGGACCTCTTTTCCTCAAAAGGCAATGGAAGCAGAGTTCTTAAGGCAGAGCTAAATAGATTCTTGGTAAGCAAGGGGATGATAGGTTATCGAGGGTAGGAGGGATGCAGATTTGAGGTTACTACTAGATCAACCATGGTGTTGTTAAAACAGCTGAAAGGGCTGCATGGCCAACTCCTTGTTTATATGGTCATACCTATTTCAATGAAGAGCAGCCAAGCTGGATGGCATTCTAGCTCTGATCCCAGGTTCAGTGAACAGACATAGAGCTCATTGCTGGAAGATGATGATTGAGTTGCTGTTTTCTGTTGGTGCACTCTTTAGATGTGCACAACTTGGAATGACAACTACGAAAGACATGACTGAAAACCTCAAACAAACCAGCAGGGAGGCTGCAAAATATCCCCTTTGGAGAAAAAAAAGGAGGCTTTCACAATGAACTCAGTTTCACACTCCATGTACAAAACCAATTTCTCCCTGGCCAAATGTACCAGCTAGAGATAAGATGATGTTAACATCAAATGCTGGTTCTGCCATAGCTGAAGTAATATGTCCAATTCTGCTCTGCACTTTAGGAAGGATGTGAAGGTGTTGGACAGAGTGTGGAAAAGATTCATGAGAATGGTTGCAGGGCTGAGGAATTTTAGTTATGAAGATTGATTGGAGAAGTTGGGATTGTTCGCTTCAGAAAGGAGACAGTTGAGAGGAGATATGATCGAGACCTTAAATTTGATTGAGGACCTTAAAACAATTACTATTACTAAAGAGATAGTGCTTGGTAGGCTAATGGGACTAAAGGAAGACAAGTCCCTGGGCCCGGATGGAATGCATGCCAGGATACTAAAAGAAATGGCAGAAGTAATAGCAGATGCGTTAGTTGTAATTTATCAAAATTCGCTGGACTCTGGAGAGGTGCAAGCTGATTGGAAAACAGCTAATGTGACATCACTGTTTAAAAAAGGAGGTAGACAAAAGGCAGGTAACTACAGGCCAGTTAGCTTAACGTCTGTAGTTGGGAAAATGCTGGAATCCATCATTATAGAAGAAATAACAGGACGCTTGGAAAAGAATGGTTCAATCAAGCAGATGCAGCATGGGTTCATGAAGGGAAAGTCGTGTTTGACGAATTTACTGGATTTTTATGAAGATGTAACGAGTGTGGTAGACAGAGGGGAACTGGTGGATGTGGTGTTTTTAGATTTCCAGAAGGTGTTCGATAAGGTGCCTCACAAAAGATTGCTGCATAAGATTAAGGTACACGGAGTTGGGGGTAAAGTGTTAGCGTAGATTGAGGACTGGCTATCTAACAGGAAAAAAGAGTTGGAATAAATGGGTGCTTTTCCAGTTGACAGTTGGTGAAGTGGCATGCTGCAGGGATCGGTGCTGGGACCTCAACTGTTTACCATATACATAGACGATCTGGAGGAGGGGACCGAGTGTAGGGTAACAAAGTTTGCTGATGACACAAAGATGAGTGGGAAAGCAAATTGCATGGAGGACACGGAAAGTCTGCAGAGAGATTTGGATAGGCTGAATGAGTGGGCGAAGATCTGGCAGATGGAGTATGACGTTGGCAAGTGTGAGGTTATCCACTTCGGAAGGAATAATAGTAAAATGGACTATTATTTAAATGGTGAAAAATTACAACATGCTACTGTGCAGAGGTACCTGGGGGTCCTTGTGCATGAATCGCAAAAACTCAGTTTGCAGGTGATCAAGAAGGCAAATGGTATGTTGGTCTTTATCGCGAGGGGGACAGCATATAAAAGCAGGGAGATCTTGCTGCAATTGTACAAGGTACTGGTGAGGCCGCAACTAGAGTCCTGTGTGCAATTTTGGTCCCCTTATTTGCGAAAGGATATATTGGCCTTGGAGGGAGTACAGAGAAGGTTCATCAGGTTGATACCGGAGATGAGGGGGTTAGCTTATGAGGAGAGATTGAGTAGACTGGGCCTGTACTTGTTGGAGTTTAGAAGGCTGAGGGGGGATCTTATAGAGACATATAAGATAATGAAGGGGATGGATAGGGTAGAAGCAGAGAAATTATTTCCACTTAGAAAGGAAACAAGAACTAGAGGGCACAGCCTCAAAATAAGGAGGAGTCAATTTCATAGAACAGAGTTGAGGAGGAACTTCTTCTCCCAGAGGGTAGTGAATCTTTGGAATTCTCTGCCCATTGAAGCAGTAGAGGCTACCTCGTTAAATGTGTTTAAGTCACAGATAGATAGATTTCTGACCAATAAGGGAATTAAGGATTATGGGGAGCAGGCGTGTAAGTGGAACTGAACCGCTATCAGATCAGCCATGATCTTACTCAATGGCGAGGCAGGCTTGAGGGGCTAGATGGCCTACTCCTGCTCCTATTTCTTATGTTATTATGAGATTCTCAAAATCACGAGGGATGTGGACAGAGTCGATAGGGAGAAACTATTCCCATTGGCAGAAGGATTGAGAACCAGCGGACACAGATTTAATATGATTGGCACGAGAATCAAAGGTGACTTGTGGAAAAACTCTTTTATACAGTAAGTATTTAGGATCTGGAATGTGCTGCCTGAGAGTGTGGTGGAAGCAGATTCAATCAGGGTTTTCAAATGGGAATTGGATAATTACCTGAAGAGCAAGAAGATGCAGGGCTACAGGGAAAAGGCAGGAGACTGGATGAGAACATAAGAACATAAGAAATAGGAGCAGGAGTAGGCCATCTGGCCCTTCGAGCCTGCCCCGCCATTCAATAAGATCATGGCTGATCTGTCGTGGCTCAGTTCCACTTTCCGGCCCTCTCCCCATAACCCTTAATCTCCTCTCTTATCAAAAACCCATCAACCCGCTTCTTGAAAATATTTAGCGAGGCAGCCTCCACCACTTCAACGGGTAGAGAATTCCAGAGATTCACCACCCTTTGAGTGAAGAAGTTCCTCCTCAACTCCGTTCTAAAACGCCCCCCCTTTATCTTGAGGCTGTGCCCCCTAGTCCTACTGTCTTTTTTGAGCGGGAAGAGTCTCTCCACCTCTATCCTATCCATCCCATTCATCATCTTATACGTCTCAATGAGATCTCCCCTCATTCTTCTAAACTCCAACGAGTACAAGCCTAGTTTATTCAGCCTCTCCTCATAGCTCAACCCCCTCAACTCCGGTATCAGCCTAGTAAACTTCCTCTGCACTCCCTCCAAGGCCAAAATATCTTTGCGCAGGTGCGGCGCCCAAAACTGCACACGGTACTCCAGTTGCGGCCTCACCAATGCCCTATACAGCTGCAGCAAGACCTCCCTACTTTTATATTCAATCCCCTTCGCTATGAAGGCCAGCATCCCATTCGCCTTCCTGACCACCTGCTGCACCTGCAAGCTGGGTTTTTGCGACTCATGCACAAGGACCCCGAGGTCCCTCTGCACCGTCGCCTGCTGCAGTTTTTCGCCACGTAAGTAATAGTCCTTCCTACCATTCTTCCTACCAAAGTGGACCACCTCACACTTGCCAACATTAAATTCCATTTGCCATTTCCTGGCCCATTCGCCCAGCCTATCTAGATCCTTCTGCAGACTCTCCACACCCTCCGCACAATTTGCCGTTCCCCCAATCTTGGTGTCATCCGCAAATTTCGACACCCTACACTCGGTTCCCTCCTCCAGATCATCTATATAAATGGTAAAAAGCTGAGGCCCCAGCACCGACCCCTGGGGCACTCCACTAGTCACCATCTGCCAATCCGAATAGCACCCGTTGACCCCCACTCTCTGCCTCCTATTTGACAACCAATCCTCTATCCACGCTAACACCTTACCCCCAACTCCAAGTCCCCTGACCTTCTGCAATAACCTCTTGTGAGGTACTTTGTCAAACGCCTTCTGAAAACCCAGAAAGACCACATCCACCGGCTCTCCTCTATCCACCGCCCTAGACACATCCTCATAGAACTCCAGTAAATTTGTCAGACACGACTTCCCTTTAATGAAACCGTGCTGCGTCTGCTCTATCAAGCAATTCCCTTCAAGATGCCTTGCAATTTCCTCCTTAATGACGGATTCTAACATTTTACCTACCACAGACGTTAAACTAACCGGCCTATAATTCCCTGCCTTTTGCCTGGCACCCTTCTTAAACAACGGCGTAACATTAGCCGTTTTCAAATCTGCCGGCACTTCCCCGGAATCCAGCGATGTCTGGAAAATAACCACCAAGGCATCCACTATAACCTCCGCCATTTCTTTCAGAACCCTCGGATGCATTCCATCCGGTCCTGGGGACTTGTCCACAATCAGCCCCTCCAGTCTGTCGAGCACCGCCTCTCTAGTAACAGTAATGTCATTAAGACCCTCCAGTCCTACCACCTTTCCATCACTAACACCCGGCAAATTATTCACGTCCTCCTCCATGAAGACAGAAACAAAAAAGTTATTCAAGACCTTAGCCATATCCCCATCCCCTACCACTAGGTCCCCTTTCTCATCCTCTAAAGGACCAACGTTCACCCTAGCCAGCCTCTTCCTTTTTATATATTTATAAAAACTCTTGCTATCCTTTTTTATATTAAGCGCTAGCCCAGCTTCATAGTTTCTCCTACCCTCCTTTATCAACTTCTTTGTCAATCTTTGTTGACATTTAAACCTCTCTCAATCCTCTTCTCGCCCACTACTCTTAGCTACTCTAAATTCCTCCGCTTTTAATTTAACACTTTCCTTCACCTCCTTCGTTATCCACGGCTTATTACCTCTCCTCCTACAGTCCTTTTTGACCATCGGAATAAATTTCTGCTGAGCACCAAGAAAGATCTCCTTAAAGATCCTCCACTGCTCCTCAGCAGACCCTCCCTCCAATGCACTCCCCCAGTCCACATTCGCCAATTCTTCTCTCATCCTACCGTACTCCCCTCTATTCAAACAAAGGACGCGTGTACGGGAACCCACTTTCTCCTCCTCCATCTGCACCAGAAACTCCACCATACAATGATCACTCTCTCCAAGAGGATCCTTCACCGCAAGGTCCCTAATTCTACCCGCCTCATTACATAGCACCAGGTCCAAGAGTTGTTATTGCAGAGACAGCATGAACAAGACTGGCTGTATGGTATCTTTTGGTGCTGTAACTACCCAATGATTGTACGATCCTCCCAGTGACTGCTGAAGTTGTTGTGTTAGACTAATTTCCAGGCTTTTGTGTCAATCCTTGCTCACTGATACCTGAGGTTAAATCTATCCCATGCAGTTTCCATCAGAAACCTAAACAAGGCCCAATTTTCTAATATCAAGTCTATCACTGACCAGTTCATTGACCATTTTCTCTGTTTCAAGGACCAAATCATTCCTTGTGATAAACCATGGCTTCACTTCTATAACTAATAATTGACCATCACGAATTGACATTCTCTTCAGCACCACTTCTTGTTTCCTGATTCAATGAGCGATAGGAGTGACATTATCACTAGGGAGTAAATATAGCCAGTGTACAGGAACTATGGGATCTCATTAAGCTTCCCTGATGAAAATAGCTATATTCAGCCTCAGTACTATGCTCTTATGTATAAGAGCCAAATGCTTTTATGCCACATTCGACTCCATATTCGGGGATGTTCCTTATGCGAATAGCAACTGAAATATTTCTCTCCTTTGGATTGTCAGTAATTTTTGCTTTGGGAAAGTTATTTGCTTTGCAGTGGCCAATTCGCAAACAAAGGAGGACTTGAACAGCCTCCCCACCTCCTCTCAGCTGTAGGGAAACAGCTTTTCCCATAACCAGACAAGCTGCAGTAATGTAACATATATTGCTGGGCTGTTGTTGGCTAGCATCAAGGCACCAACCCCCCTCCCTCCTCCTCCATCATGTACCTCGCCCTCCTCCCTCCCCAGCTCCTCCTCCTCAGCCCTCTTCCTCTCCCTTTCAGTCTTCCTATTCCTCCTCCCCACTCCTTCATTTGGCTCCCTCCTCCCCTTCCTGTTCTTCCATCTCCTCCTACCTCTTCCTCCTCCCCTCCCCTTCTCTCTCTATCCTCTGCCTCCTACCCCTCTTTACCTCCCCCTCCTCCACTTCTCCCCTCTCCCCCTCCTCCACTTCTACTCTCCTGCTACTCCACTCATCCCTTCCTCAACTCCTACCCTCAACTACTCCCCTCACCCCATTCTTCACACCGTCCCTCCTCTCTCCTCACCCATGCCTTCCTCCCTGTTTCCTTTTTTCTCCCCTTCCTCCTCCCCTCTTCCCTCCTTTCCTCTCCCACCTCTTTCCTTCTCCCCATCCCCTTCCTCCTCCCTCTCCTTTCCCTCACCACTTTCCTCCCCAGCTCCCACGCATCCACCCCTCTCTCTGCCCCCATCACAAAGCACCAGTAAAAGCCTGAGGTGACAAAGTCACAGTGTATTGAGAATGATTTTTCCAAAGGATTCGAACAAATTGCCATTTCTTGCTTCAGGAAATGACCTGTACAGCCAACAGGAAGAGAAAAAGGTCACCAATCTCATTTTGCTCTCAAATCGGATGTAATTCACTCAACGATGGATTCTATTTACCCTCCTAATGAGGGAGTGGTCCTACAAACCTTCTTCCTGTCCTGCCCAAAGTTAAACCAAGCAGAGTTTCAGGATATCTTAATACTCAGGCCTCCATTATTCACCCAGCTTGATTTGCGCCAATTTTCTTCTGTCCTCAGACCAAAGTTCTGCCTGCTGCCACAGTGACAGTTGCATGGGTGTCAGCAGCTGTGCAGTAGCTCACTGCTACACTTTTGAGCCTACACAGTGAATTCTCAGTACGTTGTATTTGCCCTTGGAGACTGTCACAGGTAGAACTGATCCTTGCCTACCAAAAAGGAGTCACTACATAGCAAGGAGAAGCAATAACCCTTGCTAATTTTCTCACCTAACCCTCTCTCCCTCCATAACCCAGGGGCTGCTGATTCCAACTGCAATGTCTCAATTGCTCCCAGTTTAGATCGCCTACACCAGGAAAAGTCGTAAATGAAGCTATGACGTTCTGATGTGGATCCTGAACTTTCTTAGGCAACTTAGCTGGCAAGAAGGGCCACCCGGCAGGGACACACAGTTGAATCACACAGTTGGGGCAATGCAAACCAAAAGAACACTGATATTCAAGGTGTCCATCAAGGGTGGGACATGACAATTGACACTCTCTAAAGTAGGAGCTCCCATTAATAGCTAACAAAAAGAACGATTGGTCAATCTATTATCGGGGATACCGGATGAGGGAGGAATGTTGACCAAGACACCAGGAGAATTCTATTAGACTGAGTGGAAACTCCAATTTGAAAATCTTGAAATGACAGCTCGATATGGCTCAGTGGGTAGTGCTCGTTTCCAAGTCAGAATGTTACAGGAACAACAATCTAGACTAATACTCTTCAGTGCAGTACTGAGGGGGTGCTGCACTGTCAGAGGTGCTGCCTTTCGAATGACATGTTAAATTGAATGGATATCTCAGGTGCATATAAAAACTCCCAGGGCACCATTTCAAAAAGTAGGAGATGTGATCCCTGGTATTCCAGCCAATATTTATTTATGTTGTGCAAGGCACAACATAAATGCAATCATAGAACTATAGGAGTCCCTACAGTGCAAAAGGAGGCTAATTGGCCCATCAAGTAAGAAACTCTCTGACAGAGCATCTTACCCAGGCCCTATCCCTGCAGCCTCACATAACCAACCTGCTAATCCACCTAACCTACACATCTTTGGACACTAAAGGGCAATTTATCATGGCCAATCCATCTAACCTGCACATCTCCGGACTGTGGGAGAAAACCGGAGCACCCGGAGGAAAGCCACACAGACATGGGGAGAACGTGCAAACTTCGCACAGTCACCCAAGACCGGAATTGAACGCGGGTCCCTGGCATTATGAGGCAGCAGTGCTAACCACTGTGGTACCATGCCACAAATCTTTCTTTAACATTTAAGTGCTTTGGCGTTCCTTTCTCTGCTAATTTAATGGCGCCAAAGCAACGTACTTTATCATCAGCGCACTCGAGGCTTTTTCTGAGAGGCTGGAAGAAGATTTGCTTTCAGTGGGGCAAATAAACAACCTTAAGCTTTTGAC
This sequence comes from Carcharhinus amblyrhynchos, assembly GCF_965287045.1. Lineage (NCBI taxonomy): Eukaryota > Metazoa > Chordata > Chondrichthyes > Carcharhiniformes > Carcharhinidae > Carcharhinus > Carcharhinus amblyrhynchos. Next base: position 12,062,002 of record NC_137359.1, on the reverse strand, counting down.
ATTTCTTGACTTCTCGTCTGTCTGATTGTTTTCAACCTTTCCCAGGAGCCTCAGGATGGGCTTCGGCCCTTCACCAAGTTTTCTTGCATAAAAAACAGCAAGGTTTGCTGTTCAATGACACATTGTATTGGATACAGTGCTTTCATCACACACCTTGGCATGCAGTATCTCCAACAAAGACACTGAATCAAAATTATAGATGGTCAGGGAATAATTACAGAAGATGGGGTGACAGCGCACATGCCAAGATCAGTGAAGAGTCTGGTAAACATGTGTCCTTACTTTTGACAGTCAGTTATTCTTCATTCTTCATACAAGGACTATTTTGTCCTTCTTTGTGGCGACAGCAAACAGCCAACAGCACACAGAGGGTGAGAAGGCTGCAGAGGCGAAGGAGGTGTCTGCAATGGAGCGGCTAAGAAGCACAGGAGAACCATAAGTATGGAATTAGAGGCTATTTCATCAAAAGAAAGGCATTTCATTTAAATCTGCCATTGTGAAGCACTACTTGCTGAGCTATATGCAACTCACTTTTGCAGGTCAGCTTTTCTGAGTTTGTTGGTGTAGCAAGGCTTCCAGCAGCAGATGGCAAAGTTGGGGCATTGCACTGAGCAAGGGAACTGTTCGGCCCTTGTGGGCCCCTCCCTGTAGGGAGCACTGTCTTTGACAGGCTGAGAGGTGAAGTCAAAAGCTATGAGACAAGAGAAGGAGAGAAAGAGCGAGACAAGGAACACAGGACTGCAGCCAGGAGCTGGGCAGCGGAACAAGCTTGGTGAGTGACTGTGTTGAGGAGCTGAGGTCCCGAATAGGACAGAGATCTGGGGCATTCATAGTGAATATTCTTTGTAAATAGTTTGTCTGTTGGAGTTGTACTTTCCCTTGAGTTTGATAACGCTCTAATATTAATGGAATTAACGAACCTCGTTTTACAACCTTTTTGCAGTCTGTGTGCTTAAATCACAGTGCGATATGCTGGGAGTGTAGCACTGATCAGCCTTTTTATCTGCTTAAACCCCAATAGTGTTGCTTGCTCTCCCAACTTGCCTCCAAGAGTGAGGTGAATGGGCTGTGTCCTGCAGGGAGAAAGTCCACATTTGAGTCAGCTGTGTGGATTTCTCAGCAGTTTGGTTTGGGAACACGGGTTTTCCCCACGTGTCCAATAGATGCCTGACCAAAAAGAAAAACACGTTCCAGTATGTTGAACTACTAAGTGGCAAGAGAAAAGAAAGAGACTTGCATTTATGTAATGCCTTCCACAATCACTGGACGTCCCTACGTGCTTCACAGCCAACAAAGTACTTACAGAAGCACAGTCATTGTTGTAATGTAAGAAACGCTGCAGCCAATTTGTGCACAGCAAGATTCCACAAATAGCCATGTGACAATGACCCAAATAATCTTGTTCAGTGATGTTGATTGAGGGATAGATATTGGCCAGGACACCAGGGAGAACCCTTCTTCAAAATAGTGTCATGGGATCTTTTACAGCCACCTGGGGTCAAACAAGGAGGTCTCAGCCGAAAGGCAGTACCTCTGACAGTCCAGCACTCCCTCAGTACTGCACTGAATGTCAGCCTGGCTTGGTGTTCTTGCAACCTTCTGATTGAAAGGTGAAAATGCTACCCACTGAGTCATGGGTGACACCAGGAGCCCAGAAACTCCTTGGTGAAGTCAAGTAGTCCAACTGTTCACATTCTGTGGATCTTTTACGATCAACTCCCATCTCATTAGTGAAGCGTGGCTGCAAAATTTCTCAGAGCTCCTATTTGAAGTATATTTGCCTTGCCCTAAGCTCAGCTTTGCCTGTGGCTACTTGTATCTGGTATCATTACTGCAGAAGCCATCCTTAGTATGTGCACTATGCTGTACATATTTTATGTCTCTTTGCCCTCGACTCACCCTCTTTTTCCCAGCTTGGCTGGAATTTCTCATATCCCATCATCCAATCTGCTCACTGCTTAATATCGTCACCGGAGAAACTAAGAAAGAGATCTGAATCTTGCCAGTGCAGTGCAGATCCCTCTGCAGACTGAGGTTCCAGCCTCTGGTGCTGCTTATGCAAGCTCATCTATCCACAGCATTCACCCACTGAGTCAGCAATATAAGCTGATACAGACAGGGAAAGATAATTGGTCTTGTTCTGAAGATGAGTCATTAAGAGGGCAGGTAGTGCTGAGGCCAAGGTGTCCCCTCTGGGGGGAAAAGTGGAAGTTCAAGGAGCATTGGCATGTTTTCTTCCATTAAAGGCACTATTGTTATTGTTGCCCACCCAACACGGACAGCGGACACGTTAACCACACTGCTCTTAAACACTGGCTCAATCATTCACCAGGATTTTCACATCAAACCTGTGGGAGCTGCAACTCTAAAACAAAACCTTGCTGAAAATGTTTTTCACTGCATTTCAAATCTTTGCTGAAGGAAAACACAAGGATTCCTGAGTTTCTGCTAGTTTCCATTATGTAAAAGGAGGCCAAGATGAGTATCACACAGCACAATACGTTTGCCATTCACACACTCCCTTGTCCCTCACTCTCCCGTCGCTTCAGCCTCCATACTAATCCCCACTCACCCACTCAAGAAGTTTAACACCATCCAGGATAAAGCAGTCCGGTCACAAACGTTCACTCCTTCCACCACCAACACACAGTAGCAGCAGCGTGTACCATCTACAAGGTGCACTGCAGGAACTCATCAAGGTTCCTTCGACAAAACCTTCCAAACCCATGACCACTACCATCAAAGACAAGAGCAACAGACACATGGGATCACTACCACCTGCAAGTTCCACTCCAAGCAACTCACCATCCTGACTCGGAAACATATCACCATTCCTTCACCATCATTGGGTTTAAATCCTGGAACTCCCTCTCTAACAGCATTGTGGGTGTACCTACACCACATGGACTTCAACAATTCTAGAAGGCAGCTCATCACCACCATCACAGATTTTCACAGTAACTTCATTGCAGTGTTAATGTAAGCCTACTTGTGACACTAATAAAAATTTACAACTTCTCAAGGGGCAACTAGGAATGAGCAACAAATGCTGACCCAGCCATGACGTCCATGTGTCCTGTGAATAATTGAAAAACCACCCCGTTACTCCACTCACCCCTCCCCACTTATCCTTGTGCACGACATAAGAATGTTTGCTTAGACCTAATGACACGCTATTTTCATTACTCAATGTTAATATTTTTTGGGCCAATTTGTCTGGAAACCAAAGCTGACAGGATATCAGATTGAGGAAATTATTTTTTCTCTGTTTTAATATTAAGTACTGACAGTGACAGTATAGATATCACCCTCCATTTTGTGAGCTTAGAAGAATAAAGAACACCATGACCTCTTCACAATCTTTCAATCCTCACTGCAAAATATAGCCAATTGATGTTAATTTGTCACTTATCGCTTTGCCTTGGGCACTGACCCAGAAGGAACTGGGTTAAGACTCAATTCCTGACCATTAACGCAAGGAGCCTGCTACCCTCAGATTTTGGGCTGGATTTGATCTCGATCTAGGTTACAAATGTGAAAGAACGGATAAAACACCGTCGTATCATCCAATCATGTAAACATAAAAAACAGGAGCAGGATTAGGCCATTCAACCCATTGAGCCTGCTGTGCCATTCAATATGATCATGGTTGATCCTCTATCTCAGTGCCATGTTGCCACATTCTTTGTATACTTCTTCCCAATCCCTATTCCAGGACCTTTAATGGAGCCCTACCACTCACTATTAAACACACTAAACACTTGTCTCCCTTCATGTCTCTCAGTACTGCATGCTGAGAGACAGATCCTGGGTAGTCTGATCCATTCATATGTGGTCAAATTTAAGATAAACATTCAATGACTGCAAAATTTTTGCCACGTGTATTGTAATGTGACTGTCACAATAAAAACTGGGACCAGACCATGCTCTGAAAATTACAAGTGGAGATTGTAGCAGGCATTAGTCAGCGATACAAAGCCCTAGTTTGAGCTGCAGTGTTGTGAACAATTCTGTGCCATTTGGGAGGATACACTGGTCTTGGAGGGAGTGCACTGTAGATCAGTGGTTCCCAACCGGTGTGCTGCAGAACACTGAAGACAAAGGTTCCACACAAAAAGCAAAAACTCAAAAAGGGCACAAAAACCCTGGGAGAAGCAAGAGAGGTTAAAAAAAAACAGGTGAGACGAAAGGAAGAAGTTGAAAACAAAGTTCCCAGTGAGGGAAGATGAGACAGAAAATAAGGAGGTGTGCTTCTTTTTTTTATATAGAGGTGTGCCATGACATATAGAATGTTGGGAACCACAGGTGTAAATTTACCAAAATGGTACCTGGACTCCAGGAGTTAAATTACAAGGAGAGCAAAGAACAAAGAACAAAGAACAACACAGCACGGGAAACAGATCCTTCGGCCCAACGAGCCCGCACCGCCATCTTAACAATGTGTTTTTCCTCCTCCACCCTTGACCCATGCCTATGCTTACAGTACCCCCATTGGAAACCAGATCTCAGTGTTCCCTACAATTTAGAAGTTCTGGAATGATTGGATCAGTTTGCAAGGTATTAAGAGGAATCAATAGGTTAAATGTTGGGAAACTATACCCCATGGTTTGATTTGATTTATTATTGTCACATGTATTAATATACAGTGAAAAGTTCTTGCGTGCTTTACAGACAAAACATAGCGTTCATAGAGAAGGAAATGAGAGAGTGCAGAATGTAGCGTTACGGTCATAGCTAGGGTGTAGATTAGATGTAGATATAGGTTGGGGTACAGTTCAAAAATTAAAGCCATTTGGGGGTAAAGTTAGGAAAGCACTTCTTCAAGCAAAAGATGAGAGCATTTTTTTTTGCCACATAAACCACCCTCCCAGCTGCCCACTTACCTCTAATGTTTATCTTGCTTATTGAGCCCTTGCTTTCTCCATTTTGCACACTGTACTGTTCATCCAATCTCTCAAGTAGCTTGTTTTATTTCTCTCTGCTTATAATTTTGCAAGAATTATTCAAGGCTCAATTAAAACAAAACAGGTTTCATGTACGATTTTAAACTGATCTCGTTCCTTAGTCATCTCCAAGAATGAAACTCCTCTGTGAGACACATTGCAGAACTGAAGGAGCGCCTTAAATTACAGCCCATATTTTATCAATTTATGATCACCGCTGACTGCAAAACATCTTGTCACTGGCTCTATAATTCCAAAGGAAAGCCACGTGAAAGATGCCAACTTCATAGAATCATAGAATCCCTACAGTGCAGAAGGAGGCCAGTCAGCCCACCAAGAATGCACCAACCACAATCCCACCCAGGCCCTATTCCTGCAACCCCTCGTATTTACCCTGCTAATCCCCTGACACTATGGTTAATTTATCATGGCCAATCAGCCCAACCCGCACATCTTTGGACTGTGGCAGGAATACAGAGCATCCAAAGGAAACCCACGCAGACACGGGGAAAATGTGCAAACTCCACACAGACAGTGACCCGAGGTCTGAATTGAACCTGGGTTCCTGGCGCTGTGAGGTAGCAGTGCAAACCACCGTGCCACCATGCCGTCCACTGTATCTTAAAAACCATTTGTCAGGCCTAAAGCAATAATATTGTGGTTTGCTGCAGAATTATCATGGAACTCGCTTGCAGTGAACCCAATATTGGGAAACTTGATTTTGAGTGAAAAATGTCTGGGCCTCGATCCAGTTGCCACAGGAATAGACGGATACTTTGTCCAGTTCCAACAAATGTAATACCCACTTAGAGTAAAAACCTGAGTACTTATTTCCTTTGTTTTCCCACAAAGAGCAGTGCAATTTCAGAGCATTGAGAGAATGCAACAGTCTGTTCCATCTGGGCAGGAAGGAACAAAAATAACGCAGATTGTTCCATCTCTTTCAAGAGTGCTGCCAGCCAATTGTGGAACAATGCTAACAACAATATTGTGTAAAGCCTGCCAAACTATCAATGCACCCACCAACACAGAGACATCAAACTTATAGCACAGAAACGGGCCATCAGCCCAACTGGTGTGCTTACGTGCCACAGGAACCTTCTCCCACCCCAACTTTATCTAACCCCATTAGTCTGTGTTAGATATTAAAGTGTAGTTGTGAGAGATTGCAATAAAAAGTAGAAACTTTAAGAACAAACAACAGCTGGTCTGGGATAGGTAGGGGTTTGCATTGAGGCAATACATGTATGGGATATTTACAGAAGGAGATTTAATGTTTGGCAGCTTTAATATCTAACACATTCTCCCTCTTCAATTCTGATGAAGAGCCAAAAGGCTCTCCTCTCCTCACTCTTAGGTGAAGAGGTTTCTCCTGAGTTCCTTACTGAATTTATTAGCGATGAGTTTCGATTTATGGCCCCCAGTTCTGGCCTTCCAAAAAGTGGAAATACATCTATGATTACCTTCTCAGACCTTGTAGCAAGTCACCTCTCAGCCTTCTCTTTTCCAGAGAAAAGAGTCCCAGCTGCTCAGCCTTTCCTTATGGGTATAATCTCTCAATTCTGTGATTATTTTTGAGTATCGTTCCCTGCCCTTTCTCCCATTCCCTTTTATCCTTTTGATAAGCTGGACAACAGTACCCCAAGTCTGTTCGAATCAAAATTTGATACAAGTTGAACATAAGTTCCCCTTTTAAAAGGAACAGTGTGATTTCCTTTTGATGGCTGCAGAAATCTGTGTTGCTCCTGATAACAATTTGTACATCGGTACCTCTAGATCCCTTTCTACTTCACGTGAATCCTTATTATCACAACCAGTCAGTGAGTTCCTCCCTATCAAAATGTAACATCTCACACAATCAGTATTAAAGTTAATTTGCCATTTATACGCCTATTCTGCAAATTTATTAATGTCTTGCATTTTGTTTCCATTTCCCACTGCATTCACTATACTTCCCAGTTTAGTGTCACCTACAACTTTTGAAATAGTACATTCAATTCCTGATAAAATCAAATTACTGCGGACGCTGGAATCTGAAACCAAAAGAGAAAATGCTGGAAAACTTCAGCAGTCTGGCACCCTGGATCATCTGGACTTGAAATGTCAGCTCTCTTCTCTCCTTACTGCTGAGATTTTCCAACATTTTCTCTTTTGCATTCAATTCCTGAGTTCAAATCACCCCTGTAAACAGTGAACAATATTGGAACACCACATTCTATCCTTTGCCAGACTGTGAAGTGACCCTTAATCTCAACTCTCTATTCTGCCACCAGCATGCAAGCCATTCAGCTCCCAAATCAAGAGTTAGCAAAGCTGTATCCTCTCGAAAGCCTTTTAGAAGACTCAAGTCTATATCACATCAACGGCTTTAGATCCGGTGGCAAACGATCAAACTCACCAATGGTGCATCAAGCCAACTTCAGGACAGTCAGCAGCTAGTTAAGAGAGCTACAAAGCTAACAAGGAACCAGCAAAGCATCCCCAATAGGCCTCGAAAACTGTTGTCCCAACAATGCCAAAGGAGCCACCAAAGAGCTCAAACACCAACTGAAGATCCATCAAGAGTCCCACCAAACCAACAAGGGAGACACAAAAAGCTTCACCAAACCAACAAAAAACTAAAACAACGTGCTCTCCAAATGTCCTTTTTAGTCAAGTTCCAATTTCTTTCTGTCAAATCTACATTCAACCTTCTCAAAAGCATCGAAGATTGAAGCCAATTTATCAACACCCCCAAACCACTGAAGGAGTTAACCAGTTGAAAATGATGAACCCCTTGATTCCTAGTGTGACGAACACCTTTAGTGTTCGCATCCTTCGATCTGAAATAATTTATTTCAAAAGCCACAGGAAGAGAAATCTAAGTAAACTTTGCATCCAAGGTATTGTGGGCGACAAGCCATTTTATATCAACTGATGTTATCTAGTGCCAGCCATTGGGATCAGACACATTGTTTTCTTCCAGCAGTTTGCCACAAGGGTTACTGAAGAATAGGTTTCAGCACTTTGGCACACTCTTGTAAATCAAAGTACGATATAAAGGCAAATGGACATTTGAGAGTGATCACCAGGCTGGAATCGAATCGGGGATTCAGATTGCATGAATAGCAAAAATGAAGGTGTTGCAGTTTAGAGCCAACATCTAAGCCAGCAAGCAGAATCACAGCCTTGAAAATCACTTCCTATTTGGTTCATGTTTTACAACGTGGAATGTCATTCCTCATTTGGACCCTCTTATCCCTCCAAGCAGGTGTAAACTGTTGGCCAATGCTCTGCATGTTGTTGATATCCACACCCAGGGATCTTGATAGAATCGTCTCACCAAGCAGCAACTGTCGGCAATAATATTAATAATCATGAGGAATATTGCAGATAGCCATTCTACAAACATATAAATTGTAAGCAGTAGTAGGCCATTCGGCCCCTCAAGCCTGGTCTGCCATTTGATAAGATATGGCTGATCTGATTGTGGCCTCAATTCTACTTTTCTGTCTACCCCCGACACCCTTTGACTCCCTCGTCAATCAAGAATCTATTCGACGCAGCCTTAAACATATTCAATCACCCTGTCTCCATTGTTCATTATGGAAGAGAATTCCAAAGACTCAGGACCCTCAATTCTCCTCACCTCCATCTTAAATGGAAGACCCCTTATTTTAAAACTACGTCCCCTAGTTCTCGTCTCTCATGAGGAGAGGCATGGGATGCCATCCATGATTTTGAAATGGTTGTGCTCTGCCCCAAGATATACATGGTCTTGAGGAGACACACCTGTGTCATGGACTACCATCTGAGCATATCCCTACTCAGATAGAATTTCATATCAGCCTCATACTTGTCTTCAGCAGTTGGAGCCCCACAACCTGAGCCATCTCATGGAAATGCCCTTCCTGCCCTTTCGCACTGCATGGAGAGGTTTCCTGTGTGGACTGATGCTGCACATCCTTTATTTCCTTGTCCTTGCCAGCGGCCTTGACACACCCTGGTGTGCGTTGTTGCCATCCAGTGGTGGAGATCCCTGGTGGAGGGCTCACTACATGGGAGTACTCCCTTTTACCATCAGGGACCTGGGATGGAGGGTGTTGCATGCAACAGTTCCGTACAACCCATATGTTAGTTCACAAATTCCCAAGACTGCACTTTCTGCAGTCTTGTGGAGTCCATGGACCACGCACATGCTAATTATTATAGGCTGCATCCTCTTTTTAGTTTCTTGAAAGCACTTTGATTTAAGTTTTATTTGCACTTCAGTCCCACTCTCCTGATGTATGGGCACCCCATGCAGAGAGGGGTGGGAATGGAGGAGGATCTCCTCGTAAACCTGCTCCTGGGCCTGGACAAACTCACCATCGACATGTTTAGGCAGCAGGTGACTGAGGGAGCCATCCTGCGACTACATTAGCAGCTGGATGTCCTTGGAAAGAAAGCATGCATCTGGCGACTTGATCAAGGCATTCCAAACCCATTGGACACTGCGAGAACTGGGGTGCCTTATTGATCCCTTTAATCACCTCTTGTTTTAATGCTTTAACTTTCCTTTGGAATTTATTTTTGTTTAATACAGTATCCCTTTAAGGGGTTGCCTTTTTACTAATTTAGTTTTACTGATTTACCCCAAAATAGGATAAATGCCATTTGTTACAGATACCACTTCAATTGGCAGGTGCGACGGGACACTAACTGAGCCAAGCTCCAAACATGCCCACTCTTTGATTTTAATTTCAAACAATCCCCGCACCCCCCACCCCCTGCCCCCAAGTCATGTAAAATACTAAAAGCAGTAATAATGTCACAAAAATTAGCAGCAGGATAAACAGAATATGGTACTCTGACCTCTGGAGGAGATGGCTCTGTAGTTGAGTGTTATGGGTGTGGTGCACAGACACCCCTTGAATTTGTTGCTTGGGAGTTTAAGCATCTACCTTTACTAATATGACATAAATCATAAGACAGTCTCCATCTTCACCAGTCTGTAGCCCCTTAGAAATATTTCACTGATATTAACATAAAAGGTTTCAGTTTATCTTGCATTATAGACACCCAGAGTCCATTTTCATCCAGGCTTGATAGCAGGTCTGGGTCAGTGGGAGTTTGCTTGCTTGTTTAGCTTCTTGACGCAAGCTGTTATTCCCATTCAGGCTTAGCTCACAACCCCAGCAATGCTTTCCTTAGCAGTGTTGCTATGTAGCAGCTGAGGTCAGTGCAACATTAGCTATGTATCCTCTCATTCCCCCATCCATATTTTCCTGAGTGTTTTCCCAAGCCGAGACCTTCAGCATTGCCTTTCAGCAGTGGAAACAGAGGCTTATGCACCCTTGGCATTCATCCACAACCATTTTTGACATGTTCTGCTGCAATCGAACATCTGCCGGCCATTCCAACCCAAAGGGGGAGAGGAAGGCTAACCTTCTGAACAATCGCAGCAAATTCCTCTTCAAAACGGTTCCAAATGTAAAACACTGCAAAATGTCAAAGCAAAATTACTTTGATTCTGTCAGCTGAAGGGATGTTCACCTTGGGCAGGTACACAAAATAAGTGGCATGGTATGGCCTATCCATCAAACTCTTTCATCTGATTTCCAATTCTGTTGACTTCCAAAGAACGCAATGTTAAGGAGGAAAGGTAATGAGTGGCCCAGTTGAATCTGCCCATTTAGCACCCTGCCCAAGACAAACTTTCACGCCACCCCATTGTCCCCTCCCTCACCAAGCTTTCTGCACATGATGTTGGCTTTTGCACATTAGTGGGCAAGGAAGTTTTAGCTGCCTAGACATTCAGGTACTTAACTCTTCAGTAACTTCAGGGAAATTATGATCATTGCTAATAAATCATGAACAAGTGTTTTTTTCTTAATGATGTAGAGAACCAAGTTGCATAGACAAGGTGAAAAAAAGAGATGAGAGAAATGAAGATGTATTGTCAAGTAGCCCACAGCTTGGGCTGAACATTGGGGGAGAAAGGGAAGCTTTTTCGATCATATCATACCAAACAACAACTACAGAATAAAAATCAGGTGGATTACACAACAAGCAGAGTCTCTGTGTCTCTGTATCTTAGAATCTCAGCGTCTCAGTAACTCTGTATCTCAGTATCTCATTGTCTGAGTCTCAGAATCTCAGTGTCTCAATGACTCAAAGTCTCAGTATCTCAGAGTCTCAGAGTCACTGTGTCTCAGAGTCACTGTGTCTCAGAGTCACTGTGTCTCAGAGTCACTGTGTCTCAGAGTCACTGTGTCTCAGAGTCACTGTGTCTCAGAGTCACTGTGTCTCAGAACCTCAGGGACTCAGAACCTCAGGGACTCAGAACCTCAGGGACTCAGAACCTCAGGGACTCAGAACCTCAGGGACTCAGAACCTCAGGGACTCAGAACCTCAGGGACTCAGAACCTCAGGGACTCAGAACCTCAGGGACTCAGAACCTCAGGGACTCAGAACCTCAGGGACTCAGAACCTCAGGGACTCAGAACCTCAGGGACTCAGAACCTCAGGGACTCAGAACCTCAGGGACTCAGAGTCTCTGTGTCTCAGAGTCTCTGTGTCTCAGAGTCTCTGTGTCTCAGAGTCTCTGAGACACAGAGACTCTGTGTCTCAGTGTCTCAGTGTCTCACAGTCTCAGTGTCTCACAGTCTCAGAGTCTCAGAGTCCCAGTGTCTCAGAGTCCCAGTGTCTCAGAGTCCCAGTGTCTCAGAGTCCCAGTGTCTCAGAGTCCCAGTGTCTCAGAGTCCCAGTGTCTCAGAGTCCCAGTGTCTCCTTGTCTCACAGTCTCAGAGTCTCAGTGTCTCAGAGTCTCAGAGTCTCAGAGTCTCAGAGTCTCAGTGTCTCAGAGTCTCAGAGTCTCAGTGTCTCAGTGTCTCAGTGTCTCAGAGTCTCAGTGTCTCAGAGTCTCAGAGTCTCAGTGTCTCAGAGTCCCAGTGTCTCAGAGTCCCAGTGTCTCAGAGTCCCAGTGTCTCAGAGTCCCAGTGTCTGAGTCCCAGTGTCTCCTTGTCTCAGAGTCCCAGTGTCTCAGAGTCCCAGTGTCTCAGAGTCCCAGTGTCTCAGAGTCCCAGTGTCTCAGAGTCCCAGTGTCTCAGAGTCCCAGTGTCTCAGAGTCCCAGTGTCTCAGAGTCCCAGTGTCTCAGAGTCCCAGTGTCTCAGAGTCCCAGTGTCTCAGAGTCCCAGTGTCTCAGAGTCCCAGTGTCTCAGAGTCCCAGTGTCTCAGAGTCCCAGTGTCTCAGAGTCCCAGTGTCTCAGAGTCCCAGTGTCTCCTTGTCTCACAGTCGCAGTGTCTCAGTGTCTCAGTGTCTCAGAGTCTCAGAGTCTCACAGTCTCACAGTTTCAGAGTCTCAGTGTCTCAGAGTCTCAGTGTCTCAGAGTCTCACAGTCTCAGAGTCTCAGAGTCTCAGTGTCTCAGTATCTCAGTGTCTCAGTATCTCAGTGTCTCAGTATCTCAGTGTCTCAGTATCTCAGTGTCTCAGAGTCTCAGTGTCTCCTTGTCTCACAGTCCCAGTGTCTCAGAGTCCCAGTGTCTCCTTGTCTCACAGTCCCAGTGTCTCAGAGTCCCAGTGTCTCAGAGTCCCAGTGTCTCAGAGTCCCAGTGTCTCAGAGTCCCAGTGTCTCAGAGTCCAATGTCTCAGAGTCCCAGTGTCTCAGAGTCCCAGTGTCTCAGTGTCTCAGAGTCTCTGTGTCTCCGTATCTGTGTCTCAGAGTCCCAGTGTCTCCTTCTCTCACAGTCTCAGAGTCTCAGTGTCTCAGAGTCTCAGAGTCTCAGAGTCTCAGTGTCTCAGAGTCTCAGAGTCTCAGTGTCTCAGAGTCTCAGAGTCTCACAGTCTCAGTGTCTCAGAGTCTCACAGTCTCACAGTCTCAGAGTCTCACAGTCTCAGTGTCTCAGAGTCTCACAGTCTCACAGTCTCACAGTCTCAGTGTCTCAGTGTCTCAGTGTCTCAGAGTCCCAGTGTCTCAGAGTCCCAGTGTCTCAGAGTCTCTGTGTCTCAGTGTCTCAGAGTCTCAGTGTCTCAGAGTCTCAGTGTCTCAGAGTCTCAGTGTCTCACAGTCTCAGAGTCTCAGTGTCTCAGAGTCTCAGTGCCTCAGTGTCTCAGAGTCTCAGTGTCTCAGAGTCTCAGTGTCTCAGTGTCTCACAGTCTCAGAGTCTCAGAGTCTCAGTGTCTCAGTGTCTCAGAGTCTCAGAGTCTCAGTGCCTCAGTGTCTCAGAGTCTCAGTGTCTCACAGTCTCAGAGTCTCAGTGTCTCAGAGTCTCAGTGTCTCAGAGTCTCACAGTCTCAGTGTCTCAGAGTCTCAGTGTCTCAGAGTCTCAGTGTCTCACAGTCTCAGAGTCTCACAGTCTCAGAGTCTCAGTGTCTCAGTGTCTCAGAGTCTCAGTGCCTCAGTGTCTCAGTGTCTCACAGTCTCAGAGTCTCAGAGTCTCAGTGTCTCAGAGTCTCAGTGTCTCAGAGTCTCAGAGTCTCACAGTCTCAGAGTCTCACAGTCTCAGAGTCTCACAGTCTCAGAGTCTCACAGTCTCAGTGTCTCAGAGTCTCAGTGTCTCAGAGTCTCAGTGTCTCAGAGTCTCAGTGTCTCAGTGTCTCAGAGTCTCACAGTCTCAGAGTCTCACAGTCTCACAGTCTCAGTGTCTCAGAGTCTCAGTGTCTCAGAGTCTCAGTGTCTCAGTGTCTCAGAGTCTCAGAGTCTCACAGTCTCAGAGTCTCAGTGTCTCAGAGTCTCACAGTCTCAGAGTCTCAGTATCTCAGAGTCTCAGTGTCTCAGAGTCTCTGTGTCTCAGTGTCTCAGAGTCTCAGTGTCTCAGTGTCTCAGAGTCTCAGTGTCTCAGAGTCTCAGTGTCTCAGAGTCTCACAGTCTCAGAGTCTCAGTGTCTCACAGTCTCAGAGTCTCACAGTCTCAGAGTCTCACAGTCTCACAGTCTCAGAGTCTCAGAGTCTCAGTGTCTCAGAGTCTCAGTGTCTCAGTGTCTCACAGTCTCAGAGTCTCACAGTCTCAGAGTCTCACAGTCTCAGAGTCTCACAGTCTCAGAGTCTCAGAGTCTCAGTGTCTCAGTGTCTCAGAGTCTCAGACTCTCAGTGTCTCAGAGTCTCAGTGTCTCAGAGTCTCACAGTCTCAGAGTCTCAGTGTCTCAGAGTCTCAGTGTCTCAGAGTCTCAGTGTCTCAGAGTCTCAGAGTCTCAGAGTCCCAGTGTCTCAGAGTCTCACAGTCTCAGTGTCTCAGAGTCTCAGAGTCTCACAGTCTCAGAGTCTCACAGTCTCAGTGTCTCAGAGTCTCAGTGTCTCAGAGTCTCACAGTCTCAGTGTCTCAGAGTCTCAGAGTCTCAGAGTCTCAGAGTCTCACAGTCTCAGAGTCTCAGAGTCTCACAGTCTCAGAGTCTCAGAGTCTCACAGTCTCAGTGTCTCAGAGTCTCACAGTCTCACAGTCTCACAGTCTCAGAGTCTCAGTGTCTCAGAGTCTCACAGTCTCAGTGTCTCAGAGTCTCAGAGTCTCAGAGTCTCAGAGTCTCACAGTCTCAGAGTCTCAGAGTCTCACAGTCTCAGAGTCTCAGAGTCTCACAGTCTCAGTGTCTCAGAGTCTCACAGTCTCACAGTCTCACAGTCTCAGAGTCTCAGTGTCTCAGAGTCCCAGTGTCTCAGAGTCTCAGTGTCTCAGAGTCTCAGTGTCTCAGAGTCTCACAGTCTCAGAGTCTCACAGTCTCAGAGTCTCAGTGTCTCAGAGTCTCAGAGTCTCAGTGTCTCAGAGACTCACAGTCTCAGAGTCTCAGTGTCTCACAGTCTCAGTGTCTCAGAGTCTCAGTGTCTCAGAGTCTCAGAGTCTCAGTGTCTCAGAGTCTCAGTGTCTCAGTGTCTCAGTGTCTCAGTGTCTCAGAGTCTCACAGTCTCAGTGTCTCACAGTCTCAGAGTCTCACAGTCTCAGAGTCTCACAGTCTCACAGTCTCAGAGTCTCAGTGTCTCAGAGTCTCAGTGTCTCAGTGTCTCAGAGTCTCAGTGTCTCAGAGTCTCAGTGTCTCAGAGTCTCAGTGTCTCAGAGTCTCAGTGTCTCAGAGTCTCAGTGTCTCAGAGTCTCACAGTCTCAGTGTCTCACAGTCTCAGAGTCTCACAGTCTCAGAGTCTCACAGTCTCACAGAGTCTCTGTGTCTCAGAGTCTCAGTGTCTCAGAGTCTCAGTGTCTCAGAGTCTCACAGTCTCAGAGTCTCACAGTCTCACAGTCTCAGTGTCTCAGAGTCTCACAGTCTCAGAGTCTCACAGTCTCACAGTCTCAGTGTCTCAGAGTCTCAGAGTCTCTGTGTCTCAGAGTCTCAGTGTCTCAGAGTCTCAGTGTCTCAGAGTCTCACAGTCTCAGAGTCTCACAGTCTCACAGTCTCACAGTCTCAGTGTCTCAGAGTCTCAGAGTCTCAGAGTCTCTGTGTCTCAGAGTCTCAGTGTCTCAGAGTCTCACAGTCTCAGTGTCTCAGAGTCTCAGTGTCTCAGAGTCTCAGTGTCTCAGAGTCTCAGTGTCTCAGAGTCTCAGAGTCCCAGTGTCTCCTTGTCTCACATTCCCGTGTCTCAGAGTCTCTGTGTCTCACAGTCTCAGTGTCTCAGAGTCTCAGTGTCTCAGAGTCTCAGAGTCTCAGTGTCTCAGAGTCTCAGAGTCTCACAGTCTCAGTGTCTCAGAGTCTCAGAGTCTCACAGTCTCAGTGTCTCAGAGTCTCAGTGTCTCAGAGTCTCAGAGTCTCAGAGTCTCAGAGTCCCAGTGTCTCCTTGTCTCACATTCCCGTGTCTCAGAGTCTCTGTGTCTCACAGTCTCAGAGTCCCAGTGTCTCACAGTCTCAGTGTCTCAGAGTCTCAGTGTCTCAGAGTCTCAGAGTCTCAGTGTCTCAGAGTCTCAGAGTCTCACAGTCTCAGTGTCTCAGAGTCTCAGAGTCTCACAGTCTCAGTGTCTCAGAGTCTCAGTGTCTCAGAGTCTCAGAGTCTCAGAGTCTCAGAGTCCCAGTGTCTCCTTGTCTCACATTCCCGTGTCTCAGAGTCTCTGTGTCTCACAGTCTCAGAGTCCCAGTGTCTCACAGTCTCAGTGTCTCAGAGTCTCAGTGTCTCAGAGTCCCAGTGTCTCCTTGTCTCACAGTCCCAGTGTCTCAGAGTCCCAGTGTCTCAGAGTCCCAGTGTCTCAGAGTCCCAGTGTCTCAGAGTCCCAGTGTCTCAGAGTCCCAGTGTCTCAGAGTCCCAGTGTCTCAGAGTCCCAGTGTCTCAGAGTCCCAGTGTCTCAGAGTCCCAGTGTCTCAGAGTCCCAGTGTCTCAGAGTCCCAGTGTCTCAGAGTCCCAGTGTCTCAGTGTCTCAGAGTCCCAGTGTCTCCTTGTCTCACAGTCCCAGTGTCTCACAGTCCCAGTGTCTCCTTGTCTCACAGTCCCAGTGTCTCACAGTCCCAGTGTCTCAGAGTCCCAGTGTCTCAGAGTCCCAGTGTCTCAGAGTCCCAGTGTCTCAGAGTCCCAGTGTCTCAGAGTCCCAGTGTCTCAGAGTCCCAGTGTCTCAGAGTCCCAGTGTCTCAGAGTCCCAGTGTCTCAGAGTCCCAGTGTCTCAGAGTCTCTGTGTCTCAGAGTCTCAGTGTCTCAGAGTCCCAGTGTCTCCTTGTCTCACAGTCCCAGTGTCTCACAGTCCCAGTGTCTCAGAGTCCCAGTGTCTCAGAGTCCCAGTGTCTCAGAGTCCCAGTGTCTCAGAGTCCCAGTGTCTCAGAGTCCCAGTGTCTCAGAGTCCCAGTGTCTCAGAGACCCAGTGTCTCAGAGTCCCAGTGTCTCAGAGTCCCAGTGTCTCAGAGTCTCAGTGTCTCAGAGTCCCAGTGTCTCCTTGTCTCACAGTCCCAGTGTCTCACAGTCCCAGTGTCTCAGAGTCCCAGTGTCTCAGAGTCCCAGTGTCTCAGAGTCCCAGTGTCTCAGAGTCTCAGTGTCTCAGAGTCCCAGTGTCTCCTTGTCTCACAGTCCCAGTGTCTCACAGTCCCAGTGTCTCAGAGTCCCAGTGTCTCAGAGTCCCAGTGTCTCAGAGTCCCAGTGTCTCAGAGTCCCAGTGTCTCAGAGTCCCAGTGTCTCAGAGTCCCAGTGTCTCAGAGTCCCAGTGTCTCAGAGTCCCAGTGTCTCAGAGTCCCAGTGTCTCAGAGTCCCAGTGTCTCAGAGTCCCAGTGTCTCAGAGTCCCAGTGTCTCAGAGTCCCAGTGTCTCAGAGTCCCAGTGTCTCAGAGTCTCCTTGTCTCACAGTCTCAGTGTCTCAGAGTCCCAGTGTCTCCTTGTCTCAGAGTCCCAGTGTCTCAGAGTCCCAGTGTCTCAGAGTCCCAGTGTCTCAGAGTCCCAGTGTCTCAGAGTCCCAGTGTCTCAGAGTCCCAGTGTCTCAGAGTCCCAGTGTCTCAGAGTCCCAGTGTCTCAGAGTCCCAGTGTCTCAGAGTCCCAGTGTCTCAGAGTCCCAGTGTCTCAGAGTCTCTGTGTCTCAGAGTCTCTGTGTCTCAGAGTCTCTGTGTCTCAGACTCTCAGTGTCTCGGAGTCCCAGTGTCTCCTTGTCTCACAGTCTCAGTGTCTCAGAGTCCCAGTGTCTCCTTGTCTCACAGTCCCAGTGTCTCAGAGTCCCAGTGTCTCAGAGTCCCAGTGTCTCAGAGTCCCAGTGTCTCAGAGTCCCAGTGTCTCAGAGTCCCAGTGTCTCAGAGTCCCAGTGTCTCAGAGTCTCAGAGTCTCAGTGTCTCAGAGTCTCAGAGTCTCAGTGTCTCAGTGTCTCAGAGTCTCAGTGTCTCAGAGTCTCAGAGTCCCAGTGTCTCAGAGTCTCAGTGTCTCAGAGTCTCAGTGTCTCAGAGTCTCAGTGTCTCAGTGTCTCAGAGTATCTGTGTCTCAGAGTCTCTGTGTCTCAGTGTCTCACAGTCTCAGAGTCTCAGTGTCTCAGAGTCTCAGTGTCTCAGTGTCTCAGAGTCTCAGTGTCTCAGAGTCTCAGTGTCTCAGAGTCTCAGAGTCTCACAGTCTCAGAGTCTCAGTGTCTCAGTGTCTCAGAGTCTCAGTGTCTCAGAGTCTCAGTGTCTCAGAGTCTCAGAGTCTCACAGTCTCAGAGTCTCAGTGTCTCAGAGTCTCAGTGTCTCAGAGTCTCAGTGTCTCAGAGTCTCAGAGTCTCAGTGTCTCAGAGTCTCACAGTCTCAGAGTCTCAGAGTCTCAGTCTCAGAGTCTCAGTGTCTCAGAGTCTCACAGTCTCAGAGTCTCAGTGTCTCAGAGTCTCAGTGTCTCAGTGTCTCAGAGTCTCAGAGTCTCAGTGTCTCAGAGTCTCAGAGTCTCACAGTCTCAGAGTCTCAGTGTCTCAGAGTCTCAGTGTCTCAGAGTCTCACAGTCTCAGAGTCTCAGAGTCTCAGAGTCTCAGAGTCTCAGAGTCTCAGTCTCAGAGTCTCAGTGTCTCAGAGTCTCAGTGTCTCAGTGTCTCAGAGTCTCAGTGTCTCAGAGTCTCAGTGTCTCAGAGTCTCAGTGTCTCAGTGTCTCAGAGTCTCAGTGTCTCAGAGTCTCAGTGTCTCAGAGTCTCAGAGTCTCAGTGTCTCACAGTCTCAGAGTCTCAGTCTCTCAGAGTCTCAGTCTCTCAGAGTCTCAGTGTCTCAGTGTCTCAGAGTCTCAGAGTCTCAGAGTCTCAGTGTCTCAGAGTCTCACAGTCTCAGAGTCTCAGAGTCTCAGTGTCTCAGAGTCTCAGTGTCTCAGAGTCTCACAGTCTCAGAGTCTCAGTGTCTCAGAGTCTCAGTGTCTCAGAGTCTCAGTGTCTCAGAGTCTCACAGTCTCAGAGTCTCAGTGTCTCAGAGTCTCAGAGTCTCAGTGTCTCAGAGTCTCACAGTCTCAGAGTCTCAGTGTCTCAGTGTCTCAGAGTCTCAGTGTCTCAGAGTCTCAGTGTCTCAGAGTCTCACAGTCTCAGAGTCTCAGAGTCTCAGTGTCTCAGTGTCTCAGAGTCTCAGTGTCTCAGAGTCTCTGTGTCTCAGTGTCTCAGAGTCTCAGTGTCTCAGAGTCTCAGTGTCTCAGTGTCTCAGAGTCTCAGTGTCTCAGAGTCTCACAGTCTCAGAGTCTCAGTGTCTCAGAGTCTCAGTGTCTCAGAGTCTCAGTGTCTCAGAGTCTCAGTGTCTCAGAGTCTCAGAGTCTCAGTGTCTCAGAGTCTCACAGTCTCAGTGTCTCAGAGTCTCAGTGTCTCAGTGTCTCAGAGTCTCAGTGTCTCAGAGTCTCAGTGTCTCAGAGTCTCAGAGTCTCACAGTCTCAGAGTCTCAGTGTCTCAGAGTCTCAGTGTCTCAGAGTCTCAGAGTCTCAGAGTCTCAGAGTCTCAGAGTCTCAGTGTCTCAGAGTCTCAGAGTCTCAGTGTCTCAGAGTCTCAGAGTCTCAGTGTCTCAGAGTCTCACAGTCTCAGAGTCTCAGTGTCTCAGAGTCTCAGTGTCTCAGAGTCTCAGAGTCTCACAGTCTCAGAGTCTCAGTGTCTCAGAGTCTCAGTGTCTCAGAGTCTCAGTGTCTCAGAGTCTCAGTGTCTCAGAGTCTCAGTGTCTCAGAGTCTCACAGTCTCAGAGTCTCAGAGTCTCAGTGTCTCAGAGTCTCAGTCTCAGAGTCTCAGTGTCTCAGAGTCTCACAGTCTCAGAGTCTCAGTGTCTCAGAGTCTCAGTGTCTCAGTGTCTCACAGTCTCAGAGTCTCAGAGTCTCAGTGTCTCAGAGTCTCAGAGTCTCACAGTCTCAGAGTCTCAGTGTCTCAGAGTCTCAGAGTCTCAGTGTCTCAGAGTCTCAGAGTCTCAGTGTCTCAGAGTCTCAGTGTCTCAGAGTCTCACAGTCTCAGAGTCTCAGAGTCTCAGTGTCTCAGAGTCTCAGAGTCTCAGTCTCAGAGTCTCAGTGTCTCAGAGTCTCAGTGTCTCAGAGTCTCAGTGTCTCAGAGTCTCAGAGTCTCAGTGTCTCAGAGTCTCACAGTCTCAGAGTCTCAGTGTCTCAGTGTCTCAGAGTCTCAGTGTCTCAGTGTCTCAGAGTCTCTGTGTCTCAGTGTCTCAGAGTCTCAGTGTCTCAGAGTCTCAGTGTCTCAGAGTCTCAGAGTCTCAGTGTCTCACAGTCTCAGAGTCTCAGTGTCTCAGAGTCTCAGTGTCTCAGAGTCTCAGTGTCTCAGTGTCTCAGTCTCTCAGAGTCTCAGTCTCTCAGAGTCTCAGTGTCTCAGTGTCTCAGAGTCTCAGTGTCTCAGAGTCTCAGAGTCTCAGTGTCTCAGAGTCTCACAGTCTCAGAGTCTCAGAGTCTCACAGTCTCAGAGTCTCAGTGTCTCAGAGTCTCAGTGTCTCAGAGTCTCAGAGTCTCAGTGTCTCAGAGTCTCACAGTCTCAGAGTCTCAGTGTCTCAGAGTCTCAGAGTCTCAGTGTCTCAGAGTCTCACAGTCTCAGAGTCTCAGAGTCTCAGTGTCTCAGTGTCTCAGAGTCTCAGTGTCTCAGAGTCTCAGTGTCTCAGTGTCTCAGAGTCTCAGTGTCTCAGTGTCTCAGAGTCTCAGTGTCTCAGAGTCTCACAGTCTCAGAGTCTCAGTGTCTCAGAGTCTCAGTGTCTCAGAGTCTCAGTGTCTCAGAGTCTCAGAGTCTCAGTGTCTCAGAGTCTCACAGTCTCAGTGTCTCAGAGTCTCAGTGTCTCAGAGTCTCAGTGTCTCAGAGTCTCAGTGTCTCAGAGTCTCAGTCTCAGAGTCTCAGAGTCTCAGTGTCTCAGAGTCTCAGAGTCTCAGAGTCTCAGTGTCTCAGAGTCTCTGTGTCTCAGTGTCTCAGAGTCTCAGTGTCTCAGAGTCTCAGTGTCTCAGAGTCTCAGTGTCTCACAGTCTCAGAGTCTCAGTGTCTCAGTCTCAGTGTCTCAGAGTCTCAGTGTCTCAGAGTCTCAGTGACTCAGAGTCTCAGTGTCTCAGAGTCTCAGTGTCTCAGAGTCTCACAGTCTCAGAGTCTCAGTGACTCAGAGTCTCAGTGTCTCAGAGTCTCAGTGTCTCAGAGTCTCACAGTCTCAGAGTCTCAGTGTCTCAGAGTCTCAGTGTCTCAGAGTCTCAGAGTCTCAGTGTCTCAGAGTCTCAGTGTCTCAGAGTCTCAGAGTCTCAGTGTCTCAGAGTCTCAGAGTCTCAGTGTCTCAGAGTCTCACAGTCTCAGAGTCTCAGTGTCTCAGAGTCTCAGAGTCTCAGTCTCAGAGTCTCAGTGTCTCAGAGTCTCAGTGTCTCAGAGTCTCAGTGTCTCAGAGTCTCACAGTCTCAGAGTCTCAGAGTCTCAGTGTCTCAGAGTCTCAGTGTCTCAGTGTCTCAGAGTCTCAGAGTCTCAGTGTCTCAGAGTCTCTGTGTCTCAGTGTCTCAGAGTCTCAGTGTCTCAGAGTCTCAGTGTCTCAGAGTCTCAGTGTCTCACAGTCTCAGAGTCTCAGTGTCTCAGAGTCTCAGTGTCTCAGAGTCTCAGTGTCTCAGTGTCTCAGAGTCTCAGTGTCTCAGAGTCTCAGTCTCTCAGAGTCTCAGTGTCTCAGTGTCTCAGAGTCTCAGTGTCTCAGAGTCTCAGAGTCTCAGTGTCTCAGAGTCTCACAGTCTCAGAGTCTCAGTGTCTCAGAGTCTCAGTGTCTCAGAGTCTCAGAGTCTCAGTGTCTCAGAGTCTCACAGTCTCAGAGTCTCAGTGTCTCAGAGTCTCAGTGTCTCAGAGTCTCAGAGTCTCAGTGTCTCAGAGTCTCACAGTCTCAGAGTCTCAGTGTCTCAGAGTCTCAGAGTCTCAGAGTCTCAGTCTCTCAGAGTCTCAGTGTCTCAGTGTCTCAGAGTCTCAGAGTCTCAGTGTCTCAGAGTCTCACAGTCTCAGAGTCTCAGTGTCTCAGAGTCTCAGTGTCTCAGAGTCTCAGTGTCTCAGAGTCTCACAGTCTCAGAGTCTCAGTGTCTCAGAGTCTCAGTGTCTCAGAGTCTCAGAGTCTCAGAGTCTCACAGTCTCAGAGTCTCAGTGTCTCAGAGTCTCAGAGTCTCAGTGTCTCAGAGTCTCACAGTCTCAGAGTCTCAGAGTCTCAGTGTCTCAGTGTCTCAGAGTCTCAGTGTCTCAGAGTCTCTGTGTCTCAGTGTCTCAGAGTCTCAGTGTCTCAGTGTCTCAGAGTCTCAGTGTCTCAGAGTCTCAGTGTCTCAGAGTCTCACAGTCTCAGAGTCTCAGTGTCTCAGAGTCTCAGTGTCTCAGAGTCTCAGTGTCTCAGAGTCTCAGTGTCTCAGAGTCTCAGTGTCTCAGAGTCTCAGAGTCTCAGTGTCTCAGAGTCTCACAGTCTCAGAGTCTCAGAGTCTCAGTGTCTCAGAGTCTCAGTGTCTCAGAGTCTCAGTGTCTCAGAGTCTCAGTGTCTCAGAGTCTCAGTGTCTCAGAGTCTCAGTCTCAGAGTCTCAGAGTCTCAGTGTCTCAGAGTCTCAGAGTCTCAGAGTCTCAGTGTCTCAGAGTCTCTGTGTCTCAGTGTCTCAGAGTCTCAGTGTCTCAGAGTCTCAGTGTCTCACAGTCTCAGAGTCTCAGTGTCTCAGAGTCTCAGTGTCTCAGAGTCTCAGTGTCTCAGAGTCTCAGTGACTCAGAGTCTCAGTGTCTCAGAGTCTCAGAGTCTCACAGTCTCACAGTCTCAGAGTCTCAGTGTCTCAGAGTCTCAGAGTCTCACAGTCTCAGTGTCTCAGAGTCTCAGTGTCTCAGAGTCTCAGAGTCTCACAGTCTCAGAGTCTCAGTGTCTCAGAGTCTCTGTGTCTCAGAGTCAGTGTCTCAGAGTCTCAGAGTCTCAGAGTCTCACAGTCTCAGTGTCTCAGAGTCTCAGAGTCTCAGTGTCTCAGAGTCTCTGTGTCTCTGTGTCTCAGAGTCTCACAGTCTCAGTGTCTCAGAGTCTCAGTGTCTCAGAGTCTCACAGTCTCAGTGTCTCAGAGTCTCAGTGTCTCAGAGTCTCAGTGTCTCTGTGTCTCAGAGTCTCAGAGTCTCACAGTCTCAGTGTCTCAGAGTCTCAGTGTCTCAGAGTCTCAGTGTCTCAGAGTCTCAGTGTCTCAGAGACTCACAGTCTCACAGTCTCAGAGTCTCAGTGTCTCAGAGTCTCACAGTCTCAGAGTCTCTGTGTCTCTGTGTCTCAGAGTCTCAGAGTCTCACAGTCTCAGTGTCTCAGAGTCTCAGTGTCTCAGAGTCTCACAGTCTCAGAGTCTCTGTGTCTCAGTGTCTCAGAGTCTCAGTGTCTCAGAGTCTCAGAGTCTCACAGTCTCAGAGTCTCAGTGTCTCAGAGTCTCAGTGTCTCAGAGTCTCAGAGTCTCACAGTCTCAGAGTCTCAGTGTCTCAGAGTCTCAGAGTCTCAGTGTCTCAGAGTCTCAGTGTCTCAGAGTCTCACAGTCTCAGTGTCTCACAGTCTCAGAGTCTCACAGTCTCACAGTCTCAGAGTCTCACAGTCTCAGAGTCTCAGTGTCTCAGTGTCTCACAGTCTCAGAGTCTCAGTGTCTCAGTGTCTCAGAGTCTCACAGTCTCAGAGTCTCAGTGTCTCAGAGTCTCAGTGTCTCAGAGTCTCAGTGTCTCAGAGTCTCAGAGTCTCTGTGTCTCAGAGTCTCAGTGTCTCAGAGTCTCACAGTCTCAGTGTCTCAGAGTCTCAGAGTCTCAGTGTCTCAGAGTCACAGAGTCCCAGTGTCTCCTTGTCTCACATTCCCGTGTCTCAGAGTCTCTGTGTCTCACAGTCTCAGTGTCTCAGAGTCTCAGTGTCTCAGAGTCTCAGAGTCTCAGAGTCTCACAGTCTCAGAGTCTCAGTGTCTCAGAGTCTCAGAGTCCCAGTGTCTCCTTGTCTCACATTCCCGTGTCTCAGAGTCTCTGTGTCTCACAGTCTCAGAGTCCCAGTGTCTCAGAGTCTCAGAGTCTCAGAGTCCCAGTGTCTCCTTGTCTCACAGTCCCAGTGTCTCACAGTCCCAGTGTCTCAGAGTCCCAGTGTCTCCTTGTCTCAGAGTCCCAGTGTCTCAGAGTCCCAGTGTCTCAGAGTCCCAGTGTCTCAGAGTCCCAGTGTCTCAGAGTCCCAGTGTCTCAGAGTCCCAGTGTCTCAGAGTCCCAGTGTCTCAGAGTCCCAGTGTCTCAGAGTCCCAGTGTCTCAGAGTCCCAGTGTCTCAGAGTCCCAGTGTCTCAGAGTCCCAGTGTCTCCTTGTCTCACAGTCCCAGTGTCTCAGAGTCCCAGTGTCTCAGAGTCCCAGTGTCTCAGGGTCTCTGTGTCTCAGGGTCTCTGTGTCTCAGAGTCTCTGTGTCTCAGAGTCTCTGTGTCTCAGAGTCTCTGTGTCTCAGAGTCCCAGTGTCTCACAGTCTCAGTGTCTCAGAGTCTCCGAGACACGGAGTCCCAGTGTCTCCTTGTCTCACAGTCTCAGTGTCTCAGAGTCTCAGTGTCTCAGAGTCTCACAGTCTCAGAGTCTCAGAGTCTCAGTGTCTCAGAGTCTCAGTGTCTCAGAGTCTCAGTGTCTCAGAGTCTCAGTGTCTCAGAGTCTCACAGTCTCAGAGTCTGTGTCTCAGAGTCTCAGTGTCTCAGAGTCTCAGTGTCTCAGAGTCTCAGTGTCTCAGAGTCTCACAGTCTCAGAGTCTCTGTGTCTCAGAGTCTCAGTGTCTCAGAGTCTCAGTGTCTCAGAGTCTCACAGTCTCAGAGTCTCAGTGTCTCAGAGTCTCAGAGTCTCAGAGTCTCACAGTCTCAGAGTCTCAGTGTCTCAGAGTCTCAGTGTCTCAGAGTCTCACAGTCTCAGAGTCTCTGTGTCTCAGAGTCTCAGAGTCTCAGTGTCTCAGAGTCTCACAGTCTCAGAGTCTCAGTGTCTCAGAGTCTCAGAGTCTCAGAGTCTCACAGTCTCAGAGTCTCAGTGTCTCAGAGTCTCACAGTCTCAGAGTCTCAGAGTCTCAGAGTCTCAGTGTCTCAGAGTCTCACAGTCTCAGAGTCTCAGTGTCTCAGAGTCTCAGAGTCTCAGAGTCTCACAGTCTCAGAGTCTCAGTGTCTCAGAGTCTCAGAGTCTCACAGTCTCAGAGTCTCAGAGTCTCAGTGTCTCAGAGTCTCTGTGTCTCAGAGTCTCAGTGTCTCAGAGTCTCACAGTCTCAGAGTCTCTGTGTCTCAGAGTCTCAGTGTCTCAGAGTCTCAGTGTCTCAGAGTCTCACAGTCTCAGAGTCTCAGAGTCTCAGTGTCTCAGAGTCTCAGTGTCTCAGAGTCTCAGTGTCTCAGAGTCTCAGAGTCTCACAGTCTCAGAGTCTCAGTGTCTCAGAGTCTCAGAGTCTCACAGTCTCAGAGTCTCAGTGTCTCAGAGTCTCACAGTCTCAGAGTCTCAGAGTCTCAGTGTCTCAGAGTCTCAGTGTCTCAGAGTCTCACAGTCTCAGAGTCTCAGAGTCTCAGAGTCTCAGAGTCTCACAGTCTCAGAGTCTCAGAGTCTCACAGTCTCAGAGTCTCAGTGTCTCAGAGTCTCAGTGTCTCAGAGTCTCAGTGTCTCAGAGTCTCAGTGTCTCAGAGTCTCACAGTCTCAGAGTCTCAGTGTCTCAGAGTCTCAGAGTCTCAGAGTCTCACAGTCTCAGAGTCTCAGTGTCTCAGTGTCTCTGTGTCTCAGAGTCTCAGAGTCTCAGTGTCTCAGGGTCTCAGAGTCTCTGTGTCTCAGTGTCTCACAGTCTCAGAGTCTCAGTGTCTCAGAGTCTCAGTGTCTCAGAGTCTCAGTGTCTCAGAGTCTCAGAGTCTCAGTGTCTCAGAGTCTCAGTGTCTCAGAGTCTCAGAGTCTCAGTGTCTCAGAGTCTCAGTGTCTCAGTGTCTCAGGGTCTCTGTGTCTCAGTGTCTCACAGTCTCAGAGTCTCAGTGTCTCAGTGTCTCAGAGTCTCAGTGTCTCAGTGTCTCAGAGTCTCAGTGTCTCAGAGTCTCAGTGTCTCAGAGTCTCAGTGTCTCAGAGTCTCAGTGTCTCAGTGTCTCAGGGTCTCAGAGTCTCAGTGTCTCAGAGTCTCTGTGTCTCAGAGTCTCAGAGTCTCAGTGTCTCAGAGTCTCAGTGTCTCAGTGTCTCAGGGTCTCAGAGTCTCAGTGTCTCAGGGTCTCAGAGTCTCAGTGTCTCAGAGTCTCTGTGTCTCAGTGTCTCACAGTCTCAGTGTCTCAGTGTCTCAGAGTCTCAGTGTCTCAGTGTCTCAGAGTCTCAGTGTCTCAGAGTCTCAGAGTCTCACAGTCTCAGAGTCTCAGAGTCTCAGTGAGACACTGAGACTCTGAGACACTGAGACTCTGAGACACTGAGACTCTGAGACACTGAGACTCTGAGACACTGAGACTCTGAGACTCTGAGACACTGAGACTGTGAGACTCTGAGACACTGAGACTCTGAGACAGAGTCTCACAGTCTCAGAGTCTCAGTGTCTCAGAGTCTCAGAGTCTCAGAGTCTCACAGTCTCAGAGTCTCAGTGTCTCAGAGTCTCAGAGTCTCAGAGTCTCAGTGTCTCAGAGTCTCAGTGTCTCAGAGTCTCAGTGTCTCAGAGTCTCAGTGTCTCAGAGTCTCAGTGTCTCAGAGTCTCAGAGTCTCAGTGTCTCAGAGTCTCAGTGTCTCAGAGTCTCACAGTCTCAGTGTCTCAGAGTCTCAGTGTCTCAGAGTCTCACAGTCTCAGAGTCTCAGTGTCTCAGAGTCTCAGAGTCTCACAGTCTCAGAGTCTCAGTGTCTCAGAGTCTCAGTGTCTCAGAGTCTCAGTGTCTCAGAGTCTCAGAGTCTCAGTGTCTCAGAGTCTCAGTGTCTCAGAGTCTCACAGTCTCAGTGTCTCAGAGTCTCAGAGTCTCACAGTCTCAGAGTCTCAGTGTCTCAGAGTCTCAGAGTCTCACAGTCTCAGAGTCTCAGTGTCTCAGAGTCTCAGTGTCTCAGAGTCTCAGTGTCTCAGAGTCTCAGTGTCTCAGAGTCTCAGAGTCTCAGAGTCTCACAGTCTCAGAGTCTCAGTGTCTCAGAGTCTCAGAGTCTCAGAGTCTCAGTGTCTCAGAGTCTCAGTGTCTCAGAGTCTCAGTGTCTCAGAGTCTCAGTGTCTCAGAGTCTCAGTGTCTCAGAGTCTCAGAGTCTCAGTGTCTCAGAGTCTCAGTGTCTCAGAGTCTCACAGTCTCAGTGTCTCAGAGTCTCAGTGTCTCAGAGTCTCAGTGTCTCAGAGTCTCAGTGTCTCAGAGTCTCAGTGTCTCAGAGTCTCAGTGTCTCAGAGTCTCAGTGTCTCAGAGTCTCAGTGTCTCAGAGTCTCAGAGTCTCAGTGTCTCAGAGTCTCACAGTCTCAGAGTCTCAGTGTCTCACAGTCTCAGAGTCTCAGTGTCTCAGAGTCTCACAGTCTCAGAGTCTCAGAGTCTCAGAGTCTCAGTGTCTCAGAGTCTCAGTGTCTCAGAGTCTCACAGTCTCAGAGTCTCAGTGTCTCAGAGTCTCAGAGTCTCACAGTCTCAGAGTCTCTGTGTCTCAGAGTCTCTGTGTCTCAGAGTCTCAGTGTCTCAGAGTCTCAGTGTCTCAGAGTCTCAGAGTCTCAGTGTCTCAGAGTCTCACAGTCTCAGAGTCTCAGTGTCTCAGAGTCTCAGTGTCTCACAGTCTCAGAGTCTCAGTGTCTCAGAGTCTCAGAGTCTCACAGTCTCAGAGTCTCAGTGTCTCAGAGTCTCAGTGTCTCAGAGTCTCAGTGCCTCAGAGTCTCAGAGTCTCACAGTCTCAGAGTCTCAGAGTCTCACAGTCTCAGAGTCTCAGTGTCTCAGAGTCTCAGAGTCTCAGTGTCTCACAGTCTCAGAGTCTCACAGTCTCAGAGTCTCAGTGTCTCAGAGTCTCAGTGTCTCAGAGTCTCAGAGTCTGTGTCTCAGAGTCTCACAGTCTCAGTGTCTCAGTGTCTCAGAGTCTCAGTGTCTCAGAGTCTCTGTGTCTCAATGTCTCAGAGTCTCACAGTCTCAGAGTCTCAGTGTCTCAGAGTCTCAGTGTCTCAGAGTCTCAGTGTCTCAGAGTCTCAGTGTCTCAATGTCTCAGAGTCTCACAGTCTCACAGTCTCAGTGTCTCACAGTCTCAGTGTCTCCTTGTCTCAGAGTCTCAGAGTCTCAGAGTCTCAGTGTCTCAGAGTCTCAGAGTCTCAGTGTCTCCGTATTTGTGTCTCAGAGTCTCAGAGTCCCAGTGTCTCCTTCTCTCACAGTCTCAGTGTCTCAGAGTCTCAGTGTCTCAGTGTCTCAGAGTCTCAGTGTCTCAGTGTCTCAGTCTCTCAGAGTCTCAGAGTCTCAGTGTCTCAGTGTCTCAGTGTCTCAGAGTCTCACAGTCTCTGTGTCTCCGTATCTGAGTCTCAGTGTCTCAGAGTTTCAGAGTCTCAGTGTCTCAGAGTCTCACAGTCTCAGAGTCTCTGTGTCTCTGTATCTGAGTCTCAGAGTCTCAGTGTCTCAGAGTCTCAGTGTCTCACTGTCTCAGTGTCTCAGAGTCTCACAGTCTCAGAGTCTCTGTGTCTCTGTATCTGAGTCTCAGAGTCTCAGAGTCTCAGTGTCTCAGTGTCTCAGAGTCTCAGTGTCTCAGAGTCTCAGAGTCTCAGTGTCTCAGAGTCTCAGAGTCTCAGTGTCTCAGAGTCTCAGTGTCTCAGAGTCTCAGAGTCTCAGTGTCTCAGAGTCTCACAGTCTCAGAGTCTCAGTGTCTCAGAGTCTCAGTGTCTCAGTGTCTCAGAGTCTCACAGTCTCAGTGTCTCAGAGTCTCAGTGTCTCAGAGTCTCAGTGTCTCAGAGTCTCAGTGTCTCAGAGTCTCACAGTCTCAGAGTCTCAGTGTCTCAGAGTCTCAGTGTCTCAGAGTCTCAGAGTCTCAGTGTCTCAGAGTCTCACAGTCTCAGAGTCTCAGTGTCTCAGAGTCTCAGTGTCTCAGAGTCTCAGAGTCTCAGTGTCTCAGAGTCTCAGTGTCTCAGAGTCTCAGTGTCTCAGAGTCTCACAGTCTCAGAGTCTCAGTGTCTCAGAGTCTCAGTGTCTCAGTGTCTCAGAGTCTCACAGTCTCAGTGTCTCAGAGTCTCAGTGTCTCAGAGTCTCAGTGTCTCAGAGTCTCAGTGTCTCAGAGTCTCACAGTCTCAGAGTCTCAGTGTCTCAGAGTCTCAGTGTCTCAGAGTCTCAGAGTCTCAGTGTCTCAGAGTCTCACAGTCTCAGAGTCTCAGTGTCTCAGTGTCTCAGAGTCTCAGTGTCTCAGAGTCTCAGTGTCTCAGAGTCTCAGTGTCTCAGAGTCTCAGTGTCTCTGTGTCTCAGAGTCTCAGTGTCTCAGTGTCTCAGAGTCTCAGTGTCTCAGTGTCTCAGTGTCTCAGAGTCTCACAGTCTCTGTGTCTCCGTATCTGAGTCTCAGTGTCTCAGAGTTTCAGAGTTTCAGAGTCTCAGTGTCTCAGAGTCTCACAGTCTCAGAGTCTCTGTGTCTCTGTATCTGAGTCTCAGAGTCTCAGTGTCTCAGTGTCTCAGAGTCTCAGTGTCTCAGAGTCTCAGAGTCTCAGTGTCTCAGAGTCTCAGTGTCTCAGAGTCTCAGTGTGTCAGAGTCTCAGTGTCTCAGTGTCTCAGAGTCTCAGTGTCTCAGAGTCTCAGAGTCTCAGTGTCTCAGAGTCTCAGAGTCTCAGTGTCTCAGTGTCTCAGAGTCTCACAGTCTCAGAGTCTCAGTGTCTCAGAGTCTCAGTGTCTCAGTGTCTCAGAGTCTCAGAGTCTCACAGTCTCAGTGTCTCAGAGTCTCAGTGTCTCAGAGTCTCAGAGTCTCAGAGTCTCAGTGTCTCAGAGTCTCAGAGTCTCAGTGTCTCAGAGTCTCACAGTCTCAGAGTCTCAGTGTCTCAGAGTCTCAGTGTCTCAGAGTCTCAGTGTCTCAGAGTCTCAGAGTCTCAGTGTCTCAGAGTCTCACAGTCTCAGTGTCTCAGAGTCTCAGAGTCTCAGTGTCTCAGAGTCTCAGTGTCTCAGAGTCTCAATGTCTCAGAGTCTCACAGTCTCACAGTCTCAGTGTCTCAGAGTCTCACAGTCTCACAGTCTCAGTGTCTCAGAGTCTCAGTGTCTCAGAGTCTCAGTGTCTCAGAGTCTCAGTGTCTAGAGTCTCAGTGTCTCAGAGTCTCTGTGTCTCAATGTCTCAGAGTCTCACAGTCTCAGAGTCTCAGAGTCTCAGAGTCTCAGTGTCTCACAGTCTCACAGTCTCAGAGTCTCACAGTCTCAGAGTCTCACAGTCTCAGAGTCTCTGTGTCTCAGAGTCTCAGTGTCTCAGAGTCTCAGTGTCTCAGAGTCTCTGTGTCTCAGAGTCTCTGTGTCTCAGAGTCTCTGTGTCTCAGAGTCTCTGTGTCTCAGAGTCTCTGTGTCTCAGAGTCTCAGAGTCTCAGTGTCTCAGAGTCTCTGTGTCTCAGAGTCTCTGTGTCTCAGAGTCTCTGTGTCTCAGAGTCTCTGTGTCTCAGAGTCTCAGAGTCTCAGTGTCTCAGAGTCTCAGTGTCTCAGAGTCTCTGTGTCTCAGAGTCTCTGTGTCTCAGAGTCTCTGTGTCTCAGAGTCTCTGTGTCTCAGAGTCTCAGAGTCTCAGTGTCTCAGAGTCTCAGTGTCTCAGAGTCTCTGTGTCTCAGAGTCTCTGTGTCTCAGAGTCTCTGTGTCTCAGAGTCTCTGTGTCTCAGAGTCTCAGAGTCTCAGTGTCTCAGAGTCTCTGTGTCTCAGAGTCTCTGTGTCTCAGAGTCTCTGTGTCTCAGAGTCTCTGTGTCTCAGAGTCTCTGTGTCTCAGAGTCTCTGTGTCTCAGAGTCTCTGTGTCTCAGAGTCTCTGTGTCTCAGAGTCTCTGTGTCTCAGAGTCTCTGTGTCTCAGAGTCTCTGTGTCTCAGAGTCTCTGTGTCTCAGAGTCTCAGTGTCTCAGAGTCTCAGTGTCTCAGAGTCTCTGTGTCTCAGAGTCTCTGTGTCTCAGAGTCTCTGTGTCTCAGAGTCTCTGTGTCTCAGAGTCTCTGTGTCTCAGAGTCTCAGAGTCTCAGTGTCTCAGAGTCTCTGTGTCTCAGAGTCTCTGTGTCTCAGAGTCTCTGTGTCTCAGAGTCTCAGAGTCTCAGTGTCTCAGAGTCTCAGTGTCTCAGAGTCTCTGTGTCTCAGAGTCTCTGTGTCTCAGAGTCTCTGTGTCTCAGAGTCTCTGTGTCTCAGAGTCTCAGAGTCTCAGTGTCTCAGAGTCTCAGTGTCTCAGAGTCTCTGTGTCTCAGAGTCTCTGTGTCTCAGAGTCTCTGTGTCTCAGAGTCTCTGTGTCTCAGAGTCTCAGAGTCTCAGTGTCTCAGAGTCTCAGTGTCTCAGAGTCTCTGTGTCTCAGAGTCTCTGTGTCTCAGAGTCTCTGTGTCTCAGAGTCTCTGTGTCTCAGAGTCTCTGTGTCTCAGAGTCTCTGTGTCTCAGAGTCTCTGTGTCTCAGAGTCTCTGTGTCTCAGAGTCTCTGTGTCTCAGAGTCTCTGTGTCTCAGAGTCTCTGTGTCTCAGAGTCTCTGTGTCTCAGAGTCTCTGTGTCTCAGAGTCTCTGTGTCTCAGAGTCTCTGTGTCTCAGAGTCTCTGTGTCTCAGAGTCTCTGTGTCTCAGAGTCTCTGTGTCTCAGTGTCTCAGAGTCTCAGTGTCTCAGAGTCTCAGAGTCTCAGAGTCTCAGTGTCTCAGAGTCTCAGAGTCTCAGTGTCTCAGAGTCTCAGTGTCTCAGAGTCTCAGTGTCTCAGAGTCTCAGTGTCTCAGAGTCTCAGTGTCTCAGAGTCTCAGAGTCTCAGTGTCTCAGAGTCTCACAGTCTCAGAGTCTCAGTGTCTCAGAGTCTCAGTGTCTCAGAGTCTCTGTGTCTCAGAGTCTCAGAGTCTCAGTGTCTCAGAGTCTCAGAGTCTCACAGTCTCAGTGTCTCAGAGTCTCAGTGTCTCAGAGTCTCAGTGTCTCAGAGTCTCTGTGTCTCAGAGTCTCTGTGTCTCAGAGTCTCTGTGTCTCAGAGTCTCTGTGTCTCAGAGTCTCTGTGTCTCAGAGTCTCTGTGTCTCAGAGTCTCAGAGTCTCAGAGTCTCAGTGTCTCAGAGTCTCAGAGTCTCAGTGTCTCAGAGTCTCAGTGTCTCAGAGTCTCAGTGTCTCAGAGTCTCAGTGTCTCAGAGTCTCAGTGTCTCAGAGTCTCAGAGTCTCAGTGTCTCAGAGTCTCACAGTCTCAGAGTCTCAGTGTCTCAGAGTCTCAGTGTCTCAGAGTCTCTGTGTCTCAGAGTCTCAGAGTCTCAGTGTCTCAGAGTCTCAGAGTCTCACAGTCTCAGTGTCTCAGAGTCTCAGTGTCTCAGAGTCTCAGTGTCTCAGAGTCTCTGTGTCTCAGAGTCTCTGTGTCTCAGAGTCTCTGTGTCTCAGAGTCTCTGTGTCTCAGAGTCTCTGTGTCTCAGAGTCTCTGTGTCTCAGAGTCTCTGTGTCTCAGTGTCTCAGAGTCTCAGTGTCTCAGAGTCTCAGAGTCTCAGTGTCTCAGAGTCTCAGTGTCTCAGAGTCTCAGTGTCTCAGAGTCTCAGTGTCTCAGAGTCTCAGTGTCTCAGAGTCTCAGAGTCTCAGTGTCTCAGAGTCTCACAGTCTCAGAGTCTCAGTGTCTCAGAGTCTCAGTGTCTCAGAGTCTCTGTGTCTCAGAGTCTCAGAGTCTCAGTGTCTCAGAGTCTCAGAGTCTCACAGTCTCAGTGTCTCAGAGTCTCAGTGTCTCAGAGTCTCAGTGTCTCAGAGTCTCTGTGTCTCAGAGTCTCAGAGTCTCAGTGTCTCAGAGTCTCAGTGTCTCAGAGTCTCAGTGTCTCAGAGTCTCAGAGTCTCAGAGTCTCAGTGTCTCAGAGTCTCAGAGTCTCAGTGTCTCAGAGTCTCAGTGTCTCAGAGTCTCAGTGTCTCAGAGTCTCAGAGTCTCAGTGTCTCAGAGTCTCACAGTCTCAGAGTCTCAGTGTCTCAGAGTCTCAGTGTCTCAGAGTCTCTGTGTCTCAGAGTCTCAGAGTCTCAGTGTCTCAGAGTCTCAGAGTCTCACAGTCTCAGTGTCTCAGAGTCTCAGTGTCTCAGAGTCTCAGTGTCTCAGAGTCTCTGTGTCTCAGAGTCTCAGTGTCTCAGAGTCTCAGTGTCTCAGAGTCTCAGTGTCTCAGAGTCTCAGTGTCTCAGAGTCTCTGTGTCTCAGAGTCTCAGAGTCTCAGTGTCTCAGAGTCTCAGTGTCTCAGAGTCTCAGAGTCTCAGTGTCTCAGAGTCTCACAGTCTCACAGTCTCACAGTCTCAGTGTCTCAGAGTCTCACAGTCTCAGAGTCTCTGTGTCTCAGAGTCTCACAGTCTCAGAGTCTCACAGTCTCTGTGTCTCTGTATCAGAGTCTCAGTGTCTCAGAGTCTCAGTGTCTCAGTTTCTCAGAGTCTCAGTGTCTCAGTTTCTCAGAGTCTCAGAGTCTCAGTGTCTCAGAGTCTCAGTGTCTCTGTATCTCAGTTTCTCAGTGTCTCTGTATCTCAGTGTCTCTGTATCTCAGTATCTCAGTGTCTCTGTATCTCAGTGTCTCAGAGTCTCTGTGTCTCAGAGTCTCAGTGCCTCTCTGATTGGCTGTTTTCCAGGGTGGAAGGCAAACATATACCTCAGGATTTTCCTTAAAAAAACGACGTGGAAGCCAAAGCCAAACAACCAGGTGGATGCTCATCACTCTGCCTCAAAGACGCTTGCAAGTGTGACAGGAAAAAACACATCAATTTTCTCATGGGCCCTCCGCCAAACTCTCCCATCTGATTTCCAATTATGTTGACTTCCAAAGAACGCAATGTCAAGTAGGAAGGATAATGAGTGGCCCAGGCAAATCTGCCCATCAAGCACCCTGCCCAAGACGAACTTTGACCCCATCCCGTCATGCTCACCATGGCAATCAGTTGGCACAGTGACTTGGCAACAGATGCCAGTGCTGAAAACAACAACCCACAAGTACACCTAATACCCATTTCACATGTGGTATTTGTCTCTCATGGATTGGTTTCTTCAGCTATCTGTTAAGGTGCACCGTATGAAGCAATCACATCCCCAGTGGATTTGACTTGCTGCGTGTCCATATTCCTCTGTAAATGGAAAAATGCCAACAATGTATAACAAGAGGAAATCTGTTCCCCCAGTTCAGTACTTAGGTAGTGAAAGACAAAGTTCCTACCCCCATTCTAAATAACTAGGGTGCAAAAGCTTGAACCTTGGGCCTCCACACTTGAAACTCCTTTCCCATTTCATTAAAAAAATCTGATTATACCCCATCTCTGTGTCCTGCTCTCTACCTTCAATCTATGGCCTACCAAACAAAGCTATTAACCATAGAAGCTCCTTGAGGCCTTTATGAAAGGCTTAAGTAGAATTTGCTGTACTTCCTTTGTCCACAATAGAGATGACCCATTCCAAAATACCTCCTCCTGTTGTCCATTAGGAGTCACAAGAAAAATCAAAAGGAACCAAGTCCATTTGGGCAGTTTATTGATAGTCTTCCAGTGAGATTACAGGACATGCGATTTGAAACCACGTTGGCATGAACAGAGGAATAGGGAAAACACAGCAAATCAGCAGGACGCATCTGGAATGATGGTCCTTCAACTCTTTCCAAGCGACGACTAAGTCACTCAACTGATGTTGAAGATGTCATACGGTTCACTCATGCAGCTGTGCATAGCATCTGTACAAGATGGAAATTCCCACTGCAACAGGAGGGGACGAGCATTTCCTGACACACAGTTAAAAGGAACTGAATTGTCATATTCACATCTGCTGCTCGATGAACAATGCTCTCCCCTATATACTCTCTGCAAAGCATTGTGGCACAAAATGAACAGCATGAAGGCTGAAACTTCACCAAGCAACAAAGAACAGTACAGCACAGGAACAGGCCCTTTGGCCTTCCAAGTCTGTGTCGATCATGATGCCTGCCTAAACTAAAACTGCGTGCACTTACAGAGTCTATATCCTTCCATTCCCATCCTATTCACGTATTTATCTAGATGTTCCTTAAATGCTGCTATTGTATCTGCTCCCACCACCTCCCTGGGCAGCGAGTTCCAGATATTCACCACCCTCTGTGTAAAAACCTTGCCTCGTACAACTCCTCTAAACTCTTCCCCAAGCCTCTTAAGCCTATGCCCCCTAGTACTTGACTTTTCTACCCTAGGACAGAGGATCTGACCATCCACTCTGTCCGTGTCTTTCATAATCTTGTAGACTTCTATCAGGTCACCCCTCAACCTCTGTTGTTCCAGTGAGAACAAACCGAATTTATCCAACCTCTCCTCATAGCTAATACCCTCCAGACCAGGCAACATCCTGGTAAACCTCTTCTGTACCCTCTCCAAAGCATCCACATCTTTCTGGTAGTGTAGCGACCAGAATTGTACACAATATTCTAAATGAGGCCTAACTGAGGTTCTGTGCAACTGCAGCATGACCTGCCAATTTTTATACTCAATGCCCTGACAGATGAAGGCAAGCATGCCGTATGCCTTCTTGACTACATTATCCACCTGCATTGCCACTTTCAGTGATTAGTGGACATGTACGCCCAGATCTCTCCCCATCAATAATCCTAAGGATTCTACCATTTATTGTACAATTCCTATATGCATTGGACCTTCCAAAATGAATCATCTCACTCTTGTCCGGAGTAAGCTCTATCTGCCATTTTCCTGCCCAAGTCTCCAACCAGTTTATATCTTGCTGTATCCTCTGACAATCCTCTTCACTATCCACGCAACTCCACCAATTTTTGTGTCATCTGCGAGCTTACAAATGAGACCAGCTACATTTTCCTCCAGATCATTTATATATACTATGAACAATAAAGATCCCGGAACTGATCCCTGTGGAACACCACTAGTCACAGCCTTCCATTCAGAAAAACACCCCTCTACTGCTACCCTCTGTCTTTTATGACCAAGCCCGTTCTGTATCCCTCTTGTGTGGTACCTCACAAGAGGTTATTGCAGAAGGTCAGGGGACATGGAGTTGGGGGTAGGGTGTTAGCATGGATAGAGGATTGGTTGTCAAATAGGAGGCAGAGAGTGGGGGTCAATGGGTGCTATTCGGATTGGCGGTTGGTGACTAGTGGAGTGCCCCAGGGGTCGGTGCTGGGGCCTCAGCTATTTACCATTTATATAGATGATCTCGAGGAGGGAACCGAGTGTATGGTGTCGAAATTTGCTGATGACACCAAGATTGGTGGAACGGCAAATTGTGCGGAGGGTGTGGAGAGTCTGCAGAAGGATCTAGATAGGCTGGGCGAATGGGCCAGGAACTGGCAAATGGAATTTAATCTTGGCAAGTGCGAGGTGGTCCACTTTGGTAGGAATAATGGTAGGAAGGACTATTACTTACGTGGCGAAAAACTGCAGCAGGCGACGGTGCAGAGGGACCTCGGGGTCCTTGTGCATGAGTCGCAAAAACCCAGCTTGCAGGTGCAGCAGGTGGTCAGGAAGGCTAATGGGATGCTGGCCTTCATAGCGAGGGGGATTGAATATAAAAGTAGGGAGGTCTTGCTGCGGCTGTATAGGGCATTGGTGAGGCCGCAGCTGGAGTACTGTGTGCAGTTTTGGGTGCCGTACTTACACAAGGATATTTTGGCCTTGGAGGGAGTGCAGAGGAGGTTTACTAGGCTGATGCCAGAGTTGAGGGGGTTGAGCTATGAGGAGAGGCTGAATAAACTAGGCTTGTACTCGTTAGAGTTTAGAAGAATGAGGGGAGATCTCATTGAGACGTATAAGATGATGAATGGGATGGATAGGATAGAGGTGGAGAGACTCTTCCCGCTCAGAAAGGATAGTAGGACTAGGGGGCACAGCCTCAAGATAAAGGGGGGCCGTTTAGAACGGAGTTGAGGAAGAACTTCTTCACTCAAAGGGTGGTGAATCTCTGGAATTCTCTGCCCGTTGAAGTGGTGGAGGCTACCTCGCTAAATATTTTTAAGACGCGGGTTGATGGGTTTTTGATAAGAGAGGGGATTAAGGGTTATGGGGAGAGGGCAGGAATGTGGAACTGAGCCACAACAGATCAGCCATGATCTTATTGAATGGCGGGGCAGGCTCGAAGGGCTAGATGGCCTACTCCTGCTCCTATTTCTTATGTTCTTACCAGGTCTCCTCTGATCCCGTGTGACTTCACCTTTTGTACCAGTCTACTATGAGGTACCTTGTCAAGGGCTTTACTGAAGTCCATGTATTGACCATCCACTGCCTTTCCCTCATCTATCGTCTTCATCACTTCCTTGAAAAACTCGATCAAGTTAGTGAGGCACTACCTCCCCTTCACAAAACCATGCCATCTATCATTAATAAGTCCATTTGTTTCCAAATGTGAGTAAACCCTGTCGCTAAGAATCATGTCCAATAGTTTCCCTACCACTGATGTAAAGCTCACTGGTTTATAATTTTCTGGATTATCCCTGCAGCCCTTTTTAAACAAAAGAACAACATTGTCTATCCTCCAGTACTCTGGAACTTCACCTGTAGCCAATGAGGATGCAAAGATTTCTGTCAAGACCCCAGCAATTTCTGCCCTTGCCTCCCTCAGTATTCTGGGGTAAATCCCAGTAACTTCATTGCATTGTTAATGTAAGCCTATTTGTGACACTAATAAATAAACTTACCCCCCACCCCCAAAAACACACACCACCCCCACCACCCCACCCACCATCCCCTCCCCACTCCCAACTCCCCCGCCCCCCCACCACCCCACCCCCAACTCCCCCACCACCCCACCCCCACCCCCACCATCACTCCAACCACCCCCCACCACCCCCCCATCCGGTGTGGCAGTGGCAAGCAGCCAGTATTGTTACATGGTTAACAGTTGATTTCGGCGTTATTTACAGGCCCATAGTTCTAGAACTAGTGAGCCGTGAAGTGAATTATGAAATGTTTACTCTACACTTTGGGAGTGAGGGTTGTGGCTGAAAGGGTGGGATGGCAGGATGCAGCAACTGTGGGGATGCTGTGAGGACAAAGGTTTTTCTGCTCTTCAAATATGGTGATCAGACTCTTCTCCATGTCACTCTCCCACTCCACAATCTGAAAATTTTCATCTTTATTTTCAAATCCCTCCTTGGCCTCCCTTCCCTATCTCTGTAGTCTTCTCCAGTCCTACAACTCTCTGAGATCTCTGCACTCCTCCAATTCTGGCCCCTTGCAGGTCCCCAATTTTAATTGCTCCTCCATTGGTGGCTGTGCCTTTAAGTGCCTGGGCCCTAAACTCTGGAATTCCTTCCCTAAACATCTGTCTCGCTCTGCTCCTTTAAGGTGCTTCTTAAAACTGATGTCTTTGGCTGAACCTTTTGTCACCTGTCCCACAATGTGGCTCAGTATCAAATTTCATTCGATAATCCTTGAAGTGCCTCGGATGTTTCACCATATCAAAGATACTATATAAATGCAGGTTGTCTTGTTGTGCTGGTGATCCCAGATCTAACCACAATAGCTCCAGTCCTGTTGCAACTTGGAAACGTGGGAAACATATTGACGATAGCAGCTTCATCATTTCCAAAGGAACGTGAAGTATCGTCTACTTTACACCAATCACAAGGCGTAACGGATAAAAGTCACACAAGATTTTGGATTTCTTTTTACTTTAAGTGAAACACAGTGGCATTTGCAGGTTTGTGTTTGAACGAAACCCATCAATAAAGGCCCTTATATTCAGAGTTTCTTTTTTGGGGACACATCTGATGACTTTTCTACAAGGCATTCAAGCAAATATCTTGTCTGGCAACAATTTGCACAAAATGTTTGTCATTTTCCCTGTCAGATTTTGTTTCACAACCTTTTTATTTCAGGCCAAAGTGACTGATCCATTTTCCTGACACTACGACACATCATTCAAGACTCTCCAACCAGACAAAACATTCCCCCTGCATCTTGAAAAATCTTTGCCCTTCCAATAGTTGCCATGCAACCTTCATTTTCAGCCTGAACAGGGCATTATACACTTCGGCAAGACAGCATCTCTGACAATATAGCACTGGATTCCAGAGTCAACATGGCTCCTGGACTTCTCGTTCAAGCACATAACCTGGTAGAGTATCAATTGATGCCACATTGTAGTACACAGGCTGAGCCTTATGTTTGGAGTACTGGAACCCAGAACTCTGAATAAAGAAGTTTCTTCTCCATTCTCAATTTGATTTCTTAGTGACTACCCTACATATTGACGGCCTCCAGTTATGCTCTTCCTCACAAGAGGAAGCATTCTCTCTCTGGATCCACTTAATGTTTCAGAATTTTAAAGACCTCGATGAGATCATTTCTCAGTCTTTTTTCAAGAGAATCAAGACAAATCTTTCCTAATATGTAAACTTACACATCTGTGTCAATCTTTCCTTTCCCGAGCATCTATATCCATTTTTATAATATGGCAATACAGAGTTGGCATAATATCTTTAATTTGCAATTCTATCCCTCCAAAGACAAAGCTTTTTTATGGCCTTGTTAACTTATGGATTCCTTCATTCCCCTACCCCACCTAGATTTACATCTTCCAAGTAATAGGTGACCCCCCCAATTCCTCCTACCAAAATGCCCGACCTCACATTTATCTGGGTGGTCAGCAAGCACAGGGGCAGATAGGGCAATGGGAATTGGTGTGAGTTTAAACATGGGCAGCAGAGTTTTGGATGCCTTCATGTTTATGGGGAGGCTAAATGTGTGGGAAACTAGACAGGAGTGTGTTGGAATAGTCGAGACTAGAGGTAATGAAGGCATGGATGGACGAAAGCACCCAGGCCCTGCTCAGAACAAAACTACATGGGATGCTGGGGACCTCCATAAATCCCTGAGACTGAGGAGGCGTGATGAGGATGTTTACACTGAGAATTATGTTCAGAATACTGACATTGCCCTGAGTTTCAGTCTTCTGGAATGTTCCAGGAAACAGTGAAGGCCAATGACCCATTCCTACTGCCCCTCCCCCTCCCTTCCCATAAATCTCTTGTTGGCCCTGCTTCAGGAATCCACTCCAGGGATTCTGGAAAGAGAGGTTTTTAAGAGAATCTGAAATAAATAAGCTAAGCAAAGAGCAAGGCTGCACAACACTGGGAAGAAGTAATATTCTTGGGTTTACAGGCCCAGCTAATTTTTCCAGTCAGCTCCCAGTGGAGCAATTTTTAAAAAAAAACACATTTTAAAAACTGCATTTTAATCCAACCTGTTCCCAGCTTCTCTCGCATAGTTTTTCTCTGGAGATCATTTGATTTTGAACATTAGGTTACATTTTTTTACTATGTTAAAACAAGCCAGAGTGATGGTTCAGTGGGAAACGATAAATTCTGAGGAGGACTGCAACAGATTATGGAACGTGTTCAGAAACATACCGAATGGGCAAATAATTGACAAGCAGATTTCCATCCAGATAAACCCTCTACCCCACAACCGTCTGAGATATCTGTGCTCCTCTAAATCTGGGCTCCAAATTTAATTGCTCCACCATTGCCCTAGCCCCAAGCTCTGGAATTCCATTCCTTTAAGACACTCCTTAAAATCTACCTCTCCGACCAAGCTTTTGGTCACCTGGCCCAATATCTCCCTAAATGGTGTGGTGTCTTACTTGGTTTCATAATACGCACGTGTGAAAGGTCTTAGGTCATTTCATTTATGTTAATATTGTTACATAAATTTAAGTTGATGCTGTTGAAGATCACTTCCTTACAACGTATCACAGACCATGGTAAAGTCATGAGTGTGGTCACTATAACATTTGATAAGCAAGATGTTTTGCTGTCTAAAGGTCAGCCCTTTTCTGATGACTGTTTCTGACAACAGTAACTCATTCACAACCTATTCACTTACGCAAGAGTTAAAAATTAAGCTCCAATGTGCCCACTCCTCACTTTCTGAATGCATTTGGTGCAGACAGAGAAATAATGCTCCACAATTCTTACGTTTGATGATACAGTACGGCTCTCCCCCACTCACAGCTTTTTCCTCCTGTTTTATACTATCTTCGGGAGACCCGGCTCTTTCAGAATACAGGAGGATCCACGAGCTTACAATCCATTGGACTGATCCCAGAAAAACAAATCCCTCCACTTCTGCGTGTATCGTGTTTGCCCTCCTATGACATCCTAACAGTTAGAGTCGCACACAAACGCACGTCACATCACATACCAACTGCTGCCACTTCTGATTGGAGATTACATGCAGTGATGGAAGACAGGATTTCCAAGCCCCAAGGTTGGGAACAGAAGCACAAATGGTGCTAGCCAGCTTCCCAACCCTGTTCTCAACGTTGTCCATTTTAGGAGAGGTAGGTTTAGGCCTGGTAGAGCTATCCCCTCTCCCACAAGGCAGGAAGCCAATTCAGCTCATTAAAAGCCTTAAGGACAGCTAATGGAGATCAACTGGGATCTTCCTGTTGGCCCCCAGTTTCCTGCCCAGACAGGATGCAGTTCAACTGCCTGAAGGCACAGACCTCTGGGTCTGGCTCTTCACCCCTGAGTGGTGACCTGGCAGCTTCTTCTGTTTTTTGGTGGATTTCTTTTTCAAAATGATGTCAAGAGGGCACCTCCATGTTGAAACACCCTCTTTGATCCTTATCCTTTCCTGCAGCCTGCTGCTCCTTTCAAGGTAGAAGGCCTTCAACTTCAAGAACTTTGTCTCCATGGCAATTAGGGGGAACCCCCACCACCCTTCCATGAAAATTCTAAAGACTGACTGTATCTCCCACTCCAACCACAGGATGCAGATAACACAGAATGCAAAATCGGTTCAGGAAAATACCGCGAGAAGTAGCTAATGTAAACAGGATGTGTGGAGCCCTCCCTCTCCAAGCAGCATACATAAACTAAAAGATGGTAAAGCTGCACAAATTCAGTCTTTCACATAACTCTGATCAAAAATTTTCCTTACTCTATTGAAATAAAAGATTATAAAGCAAGGTAAAGTTATAGTCCCAGATGACCGTAGGCTGTGGTGATTTAACCTGAGGATCACCACACCTCAGGCAAGGGACAAGGTTGAAAAAGCGGGGTCTTCACGAATAACCTCAGCCAGTACAGGAATTGGACCCACGCTGTTAGCATCACTCTGCATCACTAACCAGCCGTCGAACCAACTGAGCTAAACCGTGCTCTTGCTGACCTCTTCCTGAAAACAGACATAGAATGCGTTGAGCTCATTGGAGAGGGGTGTCAGCGATTTTACCTGCCTTTATCTTGTAGCCTGTTACATCTTGCAGACCTTGCCGTAGTCGGTCACAGTCCATGTGGCGAGCCTGGGATTCCAGCTTGGTACTGTCTTTTGGCATCTTTGATGGATCTCCGTAGATCATACTTGGCTTTCTTGTATAGGTCAGGGTCGCCTGACTTGAATGCCTCAGACCTGGACTTTAGCAGGCAGTGGATATCCCTGTTCATCAATGGTCTCCAGTTGAGAAATATGTGGATTTGCTTCTTTGGCACACAGTCTTCTATACACTAATGAAGTCAGTTACTGTAGTGACTTACTCATTCAGGTTGGTCGCAGAGTTTTTAAATATTGACCAGTCTAGTCATCCGATTCCTCAGACCAACATTGTACGACTTTCTTTGACGGATT
This sequence comes from Carcharhinus amblyrhynchos, assembly GCF_965287045.1. NCBI lineage: Eukaryota > Metazoa > Chordata > Chondrichthyes > Carcharhiniformes > Carcharhinidae > Carcharhinus > Carcharhinus amblyrhynchos. The sequence goes on along the minus strand of NC_137359.1, from coordinate 12,019,726 downwards.
CTCCTGTTTCAGTTTTTGCTTGTAAGCCGGGAGCAGGATCGCAGCCTTGTGGTCTGATTTGCCAAAGTGTGGGTGGGCAGTAGAGCTGTAGGCATGTTTGATATTTGTGTAGCAGTGGTCTAGGATATTTGCGCTTCTGGTGGAACAGGGGATGGATTGGTGGTATCCTGGTGGTATGTTCTTGAGCTTGGCCTGATTAAAGTCCCCAGCCATTAAGGAGAAGGCCTCGGGATGTTTCATCTCAAGGCTATTCGTAGTGGTGTATATTTCGTCCAGTGCAGTCTTCACATCTGCACGGGGTGGGATGTAAACTGCCATCAGGATAACAGAGGTGAACTCCCGGGGAAGGTAGTAGGGGGTGACATTTTAGCGTCAAGTATTCTAGGTCCGGGAAGCAGAAACTCGCCAGTGTAGCTATGGCTAGGCACCATGAGGTATTGATTAGAAGGCAGACCCAATTCCTCCTAGCCTTGCCCAAGGCCGTTGTGCAGTCCACTCAGTGGATTGAGAAGACTTCGAGTTGTAGGGCACAGTCCGGTGAAGCAGGAGTGAGCCATGTCTCCGTGAAACAGAGCACATAGCAGTCCCTCTGGAAAGTGAATCTGGCTTTAAGTTCATCTGGCTTGTTTTCCAGAAATTTGACATTTGCCAGGAGTAAGCTAGGGAGGGGATCCTTGGGAGCACATTGGTTCACTCTCATCTGCAGGCCTGCATGTTTTCCACACTTCGTGGAGTGACTTTCTCTTTTCACGCCTGGGAGATGGGGAGAGTAGTATGTTGTATTAAGGGTATAGGTGCAGAGAGGTCAGTGGCTGGGCAGCATAGATTGACTGGCAGAAATATTAGAGGGAAGATGAAGAAAATGTTTTCACTCAGAGGATTATGGGGGTCTGGAACTCACTGCCACGTGGACTGCGGCCGACTATGGCAAGGTCTGCAAGATGTAACAGGCTACAAGATAAAGGCAGGTAAAATCCTGGCTCCAATGCACTCCTCCCCAATGAGCTAGTAGAGACAAAAACCCTCAACTCATTTAGGTGTCTGAATATTCACTTCAAGTGCCGTAACCTGCAAGACTACAGAACAAATTCTGGAAGGGGGGGGGTGCTTTTTCAACCAGCACAGACACAATTGGCAGAGTGGCCTCTTTCTTTGCTGTAAACTTTCTATGATTGTACATTGGGTTGCTGGCCTTGGGTCTGTCATTTGCTTCCAAATGCTAAGTTTGCAGTATATAGATGAGGTCAGTAGAGGGAACTCTTGCAGCAACAGCACATTTCATTGCATTCCTGGATGGGAATGGCTGACTGAAAATCTTGAAGTGTTGCTGAAAACAGGAAGTTTTATTCCATTATTATAGACTCCTACAGTGCAGAAGGAGGACATTCGGCCCATTGAATCTGTACCAACCACAATCCCACACAGGCCCTATTCCCATAACCATGCACACTTACCCTGCTTGTCCCCTTGACACTAAGGTCAATTTATCATGGCCAATCAACCTAAACTACACATCTTTGGACTGTGGGAGGAAACCAGAGCACCTGGCGGAAACCCAAGCAGACATGGGGAGAAAGTGCAGACTCCAGACAGACAGTGAGGCTGGAATTGAATCTGGGCCCCTGGCACTGAGAGGAAGCAGTGCTAACCACTGTGCCACCATGCTGCATTATGGATAATGCAAGATGGCACTGGTTTTTAAGACACTTCCCATCAACACCATCAGTTCAGCCTCAGATGACCTCACCAAACTATGCATTTTTGTTCCCCTCATTTCTGCCCAGCCTAGAATGCAAAAGGCTTAAATCAGAACTATGCAAATGCCAGAAAAATAAACTCAATCTTGTTGCAGACTGACATGATGGCAGCACCAGTGGTGGCAGTTGGCACTACATTCCTGATATGATGCCAAGGCCAAACAGGGTAGCAGGTATCTGTGCTGAATAAAAGCTGGTCTCAGGTAGAACAGCAGATGAGGTGATAAAAGACCTGCGGGTTAGGGAACAGAAAGTAGCGAGTTCCTGCTCTTTGGAGGCCATGATCCTAATGCAAACCCCGAAAGCTTGTGGGTTTATTATCAAATAAATTTGTTGGACTTTAACCTGGTGTTGTGAGACCTCTTACTTTGGATGCCATTCAGCCCCTCAAACCTTTCCACAATTCAATTAGATCATGACTAATTTGGGTACTGGTGCCATCTTTGGCTTAATTGGTAACACTCTTGTCTCTAAGTCACAAGGTTAATGTCCCACTCCATGGCTTGAACACAAAAACTGAGGTTGACAGTGCAGTGCTGAGGGAGTGCTGTGTTGTCAGAGGTGCCTTACTTTGGATGAGGCATTAAACCCCATCTGCCTTCTCACAACCCGGCACTATTTCAAGAAGAGCAGGGAAGCTCTCCCTGGTGTCCTGACCAATATTTATCCCTCAGTCAACACCACAAAAATAGTAATGAAAAGGTATTTTATATTAAATAATAATTTTTAATCCACTGGTAGGAAATCGAGTTGAACTTTTAAAAACAGAAACTAAAGTGACTTGAACTCACAGCCCAAGTTGGCAAACTCCAATTTGCATTACTATATATTTCACATTCCAATTCATTGGAGTGAAGTCAATCTGCAAAACTTCAAGGAAGTGTGAATGACTCCCACCTCCTGTCTCACTAGCAATGCATCTATGAGGTATTTAACTGTTGGAGATGGGCTGTTAAGACTAATCACTTGGATAATGCGTCCCTGGTGAAGTTAGCTTTCAGACATAAGCTAATCAAGTCACCTGTGGAATACACGGACGTTGGGTAGGATTTTACAGTCTCGCCCCAAATTCCCGCCCCAGGTCAATGGTGATTTTCACTGTTGGACCTTTGCCCGCTCTGATTCCGAGGCAGGTGAGGCGGTAGAGTTCCAGCCGATGTCTTTCTCTTTGAAGTCCCTCTAGCAGGTGGGGAAAGGTCACATGACAATCCAACCCTTTGTATGTTTTAAGCAGAATTTATGCGTTTTCTCAGCAGAATTGAAGATGAACAACTTACAGAGAAAATCTAAGTGGGGTCCCTCCTGTCAACCTTTTTCTTCAACCCACCTGGTAATCTTTGTGCCCTATTTGCTAACATGCTCATCCAGGGACACCCTGCACCAGATAGAAATTTCTCAAAAGAATCCAACCCAGCACTAGCAGCTCCCGAACAAGCATTTATTCAATCATCTACATCTTTAAATTGGAAGCATCAACATCATCAAATTCAGCCTGAAGCCAGCCAGGTTACCACGGCATAGTGGCACAGTGGTTAGCACTGCTGCCTCACAGCGCCAGGGACCCTGGTTCAATTCCAGCTTCAGGTGACTATCTGCGTGGAGTTGGCACATTCTCCCCTTGTCTGCGTCGGTTTCCTCCCACAATCCAAAAATGTGCAGGTTAGGTTGATTGGCCATGCTAAATTGCCTCTTAGTGTCATGGGGACTAACAGGATAAATACATGGGGTTAGGGGGATAGTGCAGGCTCGATGCACCTTATGGCCTCCTTCTGCACTGTAAGGATTCTATAAACCAGATACTATTTTATTCTTTCCATGGACTCTATTTCTTATCTGTATATATGTGTGCGTGAACATCAAGTGTGTAAGCACGTGAAAGTCGGTGCATATTTTATTATTTTGCTTAGATTGGTTTAAGCATAATAAAGCAAACCTCTTTCTTTACTGAACTCAAGAAAACCCGTCTTACTGGTTCTCGTATGATCACAGCACATAAACAGCTAAGTGCTCACTGAATTGGCAAGTATACCCTAGTCACAAAAAAAAGGCGGGAACCATTTGACCCCTCCTTATCTGGTCCTAACATCAAATTATCTGGCTCATTATCACATCGCTGTTTATGGGATCTTGCTGTGCACAAATTGGCTGCTGTTCTTCCCACACTACAATGGTGATTTCACTTCAAAGGAGTACTGCATTGGCTATAAAGCACGTTGGGACATCTTGAAGTTCTGAAAGGTGCCAGGTCTCATTAATTCCATTGTCTTAGTATCTGAACTTTACGAACATCTATCCATCTCAGTTTGGAAATATTTTGCTGTTCCCCTTGCATCAACAACTTATTTTTTTCCCTGGGGAAAGAGTTCTAGATTTCCACAATCTCTTGGGGTTTTTATTGTGATAGAGTAAATGGGCACAGGATCTAGAATAATCCAGTGCCCGAGTGAAGTACTGGTCCATGATCCCAGACTACTGCAAAAATGACACCAACTGACCAAGAGTCCTGAGTCCTGACCAAGCTGTCCTGAGTGACAAATAAGCCCTTGCATTTATTTCATGCATTTCACCACCACCGAGCATCTCAAAGCGCTTTACAGGCAATAACACATCTTTAAGTGTAATTATTGTAATGTAGGAAACAAGAGCAGCCAATCTGTGCACAGCAAGGTCTCACAAACAGCAATGTGATAATGACGCAGATCATCTGCCTTTAAGGTGTTGCTTGAGGGATAAGTATTGGGCAAAATACCAGGGATTACAGCTCCTGTTCCTCTTCAAAAGGAGCCCAAGACTTAAAGCAGAGCAATAGGGCTTGGGTTTAACGTCTCATCTAAAAGATGGCACCTCAGAAAGTGCAGAACTCTCTCTGTGCTGCAAGGGGACAGTCAACCTCTGGTGGGGGAACTTCAACTTGGAAACGTGTAATTCTGCAACGAGAGTGCTGCCCATTGAGCTGACACTCAAAAAGCGTCGCATTAAAAAGATAAAAGGGATAAACCCTCAGAAGGAGGGAGAAAGCCAAAAGGACGACATGTACAAATTTACAGGAGCTGTTCAGGGTAGCAACGTGCTGTGCAATAGGCTTATCTGACTTTCTTTCATAATGAATCCTCCAAGGCATTCAGCTATGTCAAATCTGCTGATACTTAATCTCATTTGTTGCTCAACTCTATTTATATAGCCAATTAGTTCCAACCCTCCCCCCTCATCTCTATCTCTGTTTATTGACTAGTGTTCAAAATGGTCCTTAAACATGGACATAATGGCAATTAGCTGACTGATTTAATTGCCAGTCATTTTTGGCCGGGGTGTGTCTGCTGGGACTCTGGAGAAGGGAGCTATTCAAGTTTCCAATAAGCTGTTGTTGATTGGAGATGAAATGTAAGCTCCAGGGCGCAAACAGTCCCTTAAGGTTTCGAAAATGTTGGTTTTTCACAGACAGAACCTGCCAAATGCCCTGCCAGCCTATCAGTGACACTTTAGAACCTTTGGTGACAGAGCGATTGCAAAGTGATTCACCATGCTTAGAACCTCACAAAAGTACCGATCAAATCTTCAGGTTCACGGTTGGGTTCAGCAGCTTGTTTTGTGTGTCGCTGTTCCTTTATCAACTTAACCTACAGACCGGCTCAGCAGCAATTTGAACTCAAGAGTGAGGAAAATAAATAATTGCATTTCTACACTGCCCTTCAGGGCCACCAGACATCTCAAAGTAGTTAGAATCATAGAATCTCTACAGTAGAGAAGGAGGCTGTTTGGTCATCGAGTCTGCACCAACCAAATCCACCCAGGTCTTATTCCTGTAACCTCTCACATTTACCCTGCTGATCCCCCTGACACTAGGGTAATTTAGCATGGCCAATCAACCTAATCCGCACATCTTTGGAGTGTGGGAGGAAATTGGAGCATCCGGAGGAAACCCACACAGACATGGGGAGAATGTGCAAACTCCACACAGACAGTGACCCAAGGCCGGAATGGAACCCAGGTCACTGGTGCTGTGAGGCAACGGCGTTAACCACTATGCTACCGTGCTGCCCACTGTACAGCCAATAAAGTACTTCTGAAATACTTCTTTATTACTGTTGTAATATAGAAAATGCAGCAGTCGTTTTGCACACAGCAAGATTCCACAGACAGCAGTGTGATGACCCAAATAATCTTTTTTTTTGTGTGACATTGATTGAGGAATAAATATTAGCCAAAAAGTAGGGAGAACTCCCCTGCTCTTCTTCAAAGTAGTACCATGAGATCCTTGACATCCACCCAAGCAGGCAATTGGTGCCTTGCTCATCTGAAAGATGGCACATCTGACAGTGCAGCACTCCCCCAGTAGTGCTGTACACTGGAGTGTAACTGTTGTTTTTGTGTTCAAGGCCTAAAGTGAGAGTCAAAACCAGAACATTGTGACAGAGAAACACGAATGCTACCAACTGATACACAGCTGAGGGGCTCAAAGTGGGTGCTCTGTTCCAGGAAAGTCTAGCTATGGGAACAGACATGAGTATGTGCTTGGTCTACCTCATCTGCCTGTAAGCACAGAAGACGTGGATGGATTCACTTCACCCTCCCTGTGAGTTCCACATTTTCTGTGTCTTTGGAAGTATTTGAGCTACCTATCAAGCTCAATGAAGGTGGCATCAATGTATTCATTCTGTCATGCAGACTAACCTTTCATCATCAAAAATCCAGCGATGCTCCTCTGACTTGCACAGAGCACACCTCATCGCCTGTCAGGAAGCAAACGCTCAGAATCTGTCATCCATCAGAAAGATACACATCTTACTTTCATTTGTTGCACTGCAGTTTTGTAGCACAAGGAGAATGAGGCTGGTGAGAGAGGGTGCGAGGGGATTTAATAGGTGGTTCTGATACATCCCTGAGGCTGGGCTCGCAATATTGTGTCCAAATCACTAAGTACCATAGGCAGCCCCGTCGTAGCAGTGCAGGTAAAAGACAAAGTCAAATGTGGTTTTGGCAATGAGGTGCAAGTGTCAACAGGCCTGCCCAGTGATTCGGATGAATGAGCAGCAACCAAGAGAGACGTTATGCCAGATTAGAATGCAGGAGGAGGTGATTCTAAAAAAGACGTCACAGCAAGGATCTGGCATTGTTGGTTTGACAGGCAATTAACAGTGAAGGGCAGCCATAAAAGAAGGCGTACAGCCCTGTAATCCAGCACAGACAGACAGAAAGGGAGTGAATATACTGGATACCTCTGACACCAAACAGATCTTTCCACCATCTCTCTAAAACATTGAAAATAAACAATAATGGATGTACTTGCACTGCTCCCCAAATAAAAGGCAGGGCAACTCAATAGTGAAAGGTCCGAACTAAAAAAGATTGCCTTTAATTATATTTTTATCTGGTTTGCTAAATTGCGTGGAGATTTATTTGTTCTTGGTATTTGATCAGAAGCCTGAACACTAGGCTGTCTATGGCTGACAAAAGGGGACACAATGGGCTGTGATGCTATAAAAATAGTGTGGATGCTGAAATTTTGAAACCAAAGCAGAAAATACTGGAAATCCCATGACTGGACACAGTCAATAGAGGGAAGCTGTTCCCATTTAAAGGAAGGATCAAGGACACCAATTTAAGGTGATTGACAGATAAAGGCAACATGACGATTTTTGTTTTACGCAAGTGAGTGGTTAGGATTGGGAATGCTCTGCATGGAAGTGTGGTGGAGACAGATTCAGTCAAGGCTTTAAAAAGGGAATTAGATAAGCTCCTGAAGGGAGAAAACTTGCAGAAACATGGGAGAAAAGGAGGCGAGTGGAGCTAGCTAAATTTCTCTTGCAGAGAGTCAGCATGCACTCAATGGGCTGAATGGCCTTCTTGTGTGCCTTAACCATTCTACGATTGTGTGATTCCTTTGCACAGCCCAAGACTCAGTGTGAGAGTTCATTGCTTTTTTTATATCTGATGTTGCTAACAGTAATTGGGCTCTTTCTTTCCTCTGGCTCTTGTTAACTGTAGCTGGGTCTGTCAGATTAGCACAGCCAAGTTCACACAGTCCAGAGTCAACACAGCTCCATTTGGTGACCCTGCCGACCATCCCATGACCCTTTGTTCCAACAGCTGTAAAATCTTGGCTCAGAAGGAGAAGTTTTATTTTGAATAGACAATCATACAACCTCTGACCTACGGGAGCAGTGAACATTAACAAGTTAACCCTGTGTTACGTTCCAATTGGACTTAAACAGCCATTACAGAGAAAATCCAGATACAGCAGACAATCCAAACACCACATTATAAGAACATAAGAAATAGGAGCAGGAGTAGGCCACCTAGCCCTTCGAGCCTGCCCCGCCATTCAATAAGATCATGGCTGATCTGTCTTGGCTCAGTTCCACTTTCCCGCCCTCTCCCCATAACCCTTAATCCCCTCGCTTATCAAAAACCCATCAACCCGCGTCTTAAAAATATTTAGCGAGGCAGCCTCCACCACTTCAAAGGGCAGAGAATTCCAGAGATTCACCACCCTTTGAGTGAAGAAGTTCCTCCTCAACTCCGTTCTAAACCGCCCCCCCTTTATCTTGAGGCTGTGCCCTCTAGTCCTACTGTCCTTTCTGAGCGGGAAGAGCCTCTCCACCTCTATCCTATCCATCCCATTCATCATCTTATACGTCTCAATGAGATCTCCCCTCATTCTTCTAAACTCTAACGAGTACAAGCCTAGTTTATTCAGCCTCTCCTCATAGCTCAACCCCCTCAACTCCGGCATCAGCCTAGTAAACCTCCTCTGCACTCCCTCCAAGGCCAAAATATCCTTGCGTAAGTGCGGCGACCAAAACTGCACACAGTACTCCAGCTGCGGCCTCACCAGTGCCCTATACAGCTGCAGCAAGACCTCCCTACTTTTATATTCAATCCCCCTCGCTATGAAGGCCAGCATCCCATTAGCCTTCCTGACCACCTGCTGCACCTGCAGGCTGGGTTTTTGCGACTCATGCACAAGGACCCCGAGGTCCCTCTGCACCGTCGCCTGCTGCAGTATTATCTGCTAGTCGATATTTCACCGAGAAACATACGCAAGAAAAATCGCTTGCATCCTGACAGCTGGTCAACAAATATGATAGGGTCACATATGGCACAAGAGGAGACCATTTGGGCCATCAATTCTATGCTGGCTCTTACATGGAGCAATTGCAGTCATTCCATTCTTCCGGTCTATCAAGTGGCTGGGTCCCCTTTAACTCAGCAACCACAGGAAAACACCATTACTGCTCAACTAGAACATAGGAGCCAATAAAGGAAATAGTCCAGAAAGTAAATCTAGGTCAGAGTAACTGACACCTGCCCCCGCCCCCCCCCCCCCATCCACAAGCCCCACAACCTCTAAGTTTTAGAAATAGAACTATGCAGCTTTCAACTTCAACCCACTCAAGGTTAATTCAAACCATCAATCTTTACACATGAAAGAGCTCTTTGATGAAGATGATCCCTCTCAAACAGACTTGCTGAATTAACTCAACCCACTGTGCAATAAGCCTAGTAGTTACTGACTAAAGGAACATCATTAAGGAGAAAAACAGGGGTTAGAATGTCTGAGTGTAGCTCTCGCTCACAAGTAGCTATGGGTGTTTTCTTTGAAAAAAGGGACAATGAGAGCTTATTAAATTCAATCAACAGAACCAGACTTCAAGAGAAGTGGCCAGCTCAGTTCATTCGCCAGTGAACCACACCAAATAGGCTGAAAGCAGGAAGCATCTTACCTTGGACTCACATTTCTTGTGGCTCGCTAACTTGCAGACTGGAGGAGAGAGAGAAAAGAAGCAAACGCATGGTTAATATTGGAGAAAATACGGCTGCAACTCTTGATAGATTGTAGATTGTAGATGCCTCAGACTGCTAGGCACTTTCCAAAGCGTCTCCTTGACAACCTCATGCTGTTAGAAATGCTGATCAACATGGCTGGGAAGTGGAGTCCTGAACTGCATTACCAACACAAGGAGAATGCAGCCAGGTGGTTTCTCAGCCACTTTAGTGGATTGCAGAGATTGATGCAACTCTATGGATTTCCAGAGGTGTCTGCATTTAGATATGTCATCTCAATGCTGTTGGCCTTTTAATCAGAATGCTACAAATTGTACAGGCATCATCCATCACCCCAGAGCTCTCTTAGGCTAAAAATGATATTGTAGTTTATATCCTGTCCTTTACAATATGAAATGATTGCAGAAAGTGTCAGGGATTCTCCATGAAGAACATGCACTCTTAAATATGTGAATTATTAAATGAGAAAATGGCTCACAGCGATGCAACCATTGGAAGCCTAGACTGTACAACCAATAGAGGCCTGTAGTCAGTATTTAATGGAGGCCTGTAGTCACAAGTGATGGAGGTCAAGCACAGATAATGGAGGACTGGTTAACAAAAGCAATACCTTGAGCAAATTGCATCAATAAAGTACACATAAACGTTAAAAAAAACTTAGGAAAAAGAGAAGGGGCTTGTTTTAGGTCTCGAACTGTGTTCTGCTTTTACAGGTGGGGTCTGTGCTCTGAGCAAAGCCATCATTTGGGAGGAGACAGTAGTAGAGTGTTAATATCACTGGACTTGTAATCCAGAGGTCCAGGCTAATGCTCTGGGGACCTGGATTCAAAACCCACCATGCAGCTTGTGGAAAAGAAATAAGGGCTGCACACCACTCCGTTTTTTAAATAAGCCTGTCGCTGCCAGCTGAGCAATCTCAAATTCTGGCTGATGCGGGTAACATTTCCAGGCCTCCATTAGTGTGGAACCTCACTAAATTTACTGATCCTGGTCCTGAAGGGGTACACATCCAGAGACCATGGAAAGATTGTTTGTAGAACAATTTGGGAGAAATACAAAAGGAGGGGGGGCTGTTTTCACACCAGAGAACAAGAATAACTGGCTACATACTCAAGCCAAGCAAAGTTAGCTTTTAAAACCAAGGTAAAGCAGAATGTGCACACAATTTCAGTCTGGATTAGTCATTAGTACTGTGGTTCATAATAAATTGTCCATGAAGGAGTTGATGATTACTTGTGGCATTCCACCTAACTGGCAATCTTTAGAAACATGGCTTGTGAGTCCATCTTTTCTTTCTGTGCCAAGCTTATTGTTTGTTTACAGTGTGTTATTAATTAGAATTCTGTTCCATTGTGTGTGTGCCAGGTCCTCAAACAGCCGTTGGCTGTGTACTGCTTTGGGGGCTGGGTTTATTGGGAAGGCTGAAGCCATTGTCTTCTGGCCCCATCTCAAGCTCCATTCCTGAGCCACCAACTCCAGCCCTCTACCTGGAAACTGTCAGGCCAAGCCAGAGAGTTCACAATCATGATTCCTATTTCACCCAGAGATGGGTTTCCAATCACATATTTGTGGCATCACTAAGACCGCCTTTTTCCATCTCTGTAAAATCGTCCTTATCTCAGCTCATCTGCTCTAAAACCCTTGTCCACGGTCACCTTTAGATTCGACAATTCCAACTCACTCCTGGCTGCTCTCCCATATTCTACCCTCTGTAAACATGAGGTTATTCAAAACTCTGCTGCCTGTGTCTTAACTCACACCAAGTCCCATTCCCCTGTCACCCCGTGTGCTTGCTGACAAATATTGGCTCCCAGTGGAGTGACATCTCGATTTTAAAATTCTCATCCTTGCTTTCAAATCCTTCCATGGCCTCACCCTCTAGGGAGTAATCTCCAAAATCTCGTCCAGCCCTACAATTCCCATATCTCTGTGCTCTTCTAATTCGGTCTCTTGAATATCCCCGATTTTAATTGCTCCAACATTGGTGGCCACGCCTTCAGCTGCCTAAACCCTAGGCTCTGGAGTTCCTTTACTAACTTTCCCCACCTTCTCCAGCTCAGTTTTCTCCTTTAAGGTACTCCTAAAACCTATCTCTGACCATCTGACCTAATATCTCCTCCATGATTCAGTGTTCTACTTTGTCAGATTAAGCTCTGGTGAAGCACCTTGAGACATTTTAGTACATTACAGGCACTATATAAAAAAATGCCCCAGTCTCCAGTGTCTCTCTCCATGTGAGTGAGAGGGTGCGCTGCGGAATGTGAGGAGGGGGAAACGAATGGTGGACAGCATAATCAGCTTGTGGACAAAGTCTGTCAAAGGTTCCTCCCTTGGTTATGGAGATGGAACCACATAAAACGCTCTTGAAATGTTCAAGGGTTACAGGGAAATGAAGGAGCAGAGGCTCTTTCTTTCATCTGATCAAACATTCAAGATGATGCTGGTGCAAGATGCCAAGTCACATAGAATTATACCAGGCCTACAGCACAGAAACAGGCCATTTGGCCCAACCAGTCCATGCTACTATTGATACATGAACTCCCTCCTCCTCTCATTGCCTCTTCCCAGACTACCTATACTTCTGTCCATTCTCTTTTTCCTCATCAAGCCTCCCTTTGATGTATCAATACTCTGATTTAAGCATTCTCACTAATCTCTGGTAGCAGCTCTCTGATAGAGTTATCCCGTTGTTCTGGACACAGCTCCAATTGGATTGAGTTTCTCCACATCCATCCTATCAAATCTGGTTCCAACTGGAAAGAGCTCAAGCAGGTCTCCTCTCAGGATAGGATCCCAGCCTGTTCAATAATGTGTGCCAGCCATGAATCAATCAAAAGTTGGAGTAGTTGAGAAGGCAATAGCCATTCCTACTGTCTGGTCCAAATAGATTCAACTTTTCGCTTTTACCTTTCAGCTTCTACATCCAGCCCATCATTTTATCTAACAAGCCTTCCAGCCATTCAGTCCATTGTGTTTGTGTCAGTCAAATCCTGTCCAATCCCACTTTGCAGCTCTGAGTCAGTAGCCCAAGTAGATTGCAGCACTCCAAGTGCACATGCAAATGTTATTTTTAATTTCATGAAGGTTTGTGCCTCTAACATCCTTTCAGGCAGCGAGTTCCAGACCCCACTACCCTTCTGGGTGAAAATATTCTCAACTCCCCAATAATGAGGGGCATTGATTAGCTAGATAGTCAATATCTTTTCCCAAAGGTAGAGGAGTCTAAAACTAGAGGACATAGGTGAGAGGGGAGAGATACAAAAGTGTCCAGAGGAGCAATTTTTTCACACAGAGGGTGGTGAGTGTCTGATACGAGCTGCCAAAGGTCATAGTAGATGTGGATAAAATTTTGTCTTTTAAAGAGCGTTTAGATAGTTACATGCATAAGATGGGCATAGAGGGATATGGGCCAAATGGGACTAACCTAGGGGTTTTAAAAAACGAGCAGTATGGACAAGCATGGCCTTTTTCCATGCTGTAAACCTCCACGACTCTAATCCTGTCCACCTATCACTTTAAATCTCTGCCCCCTAGTTATTGACTGTTCTACTACCAGAAGTCTTTCCCGAGCACTCTATCTAGGCCCCTTGTAATTTTACATATCACTTATACATTATCTGGAAATGTTGAGGATTTAAACAATGGTAGCGTGAAAGGGGTGGGGGTGGGTGGAGGAGAGACACATAAGTGGTTGGGTTTTGAGTGGGTTAAAATCAAGCTAGGCTTGAGGCAGTAGACAGCTTACACTAGGACAAGGTTCACTTACAGCGTGCATCTCACTCCTTCATGATGTGGACTGGAGTAAACACAGTAAGAAGTCTTACAACACCAGGTTAAAGTCCAACAGGTTTATTTGATAGTAAACGCCACAAGCTTGCGGAACACTATTCCTTTGTCAGGTAAGTGGACAGTTCTGGTCAGAAACAGGGCATATAAAGGCACACACACAGTTTACAGAATACTGATTAGAATGTGAGTCTTTACAGCTAGTCTGCTATTCAAGTCTTAAAGGTGCAGACAATGTGAGTGGAGATAGCATTAAGCACAGATTAAAGAGATCTTTAATCTTTTATATGCTCTGCTTCTGATCAGAACTCTCCACTCACCTGACGAAGGAACAGCATTCCAAAAGCTTGTGGTGTTTGCTATCAAATAAACCTGTTGGACTTTAACCTGGTGTTGTGAGATTTCTTACTGTCTCACTCCTTCACACAGTGATCTGAAGAACACAGTTCAATGGCTGGGTGGTAGCAAGGAGCACTTACTGTAAAGCAGGAGATTTTCTCATGATTAGTCAGGGACTTTCCATTTAAATCCTAATATTTCTTAAAACTAGCCTATTTAGTGGCCAGTGCCACATGAATCATTTTGACAGGATTTCAAAGCTCATTTACATTGTTCAGCAGCCCAGCAGAAAGGACAAAAAAGGTCGGCTAGAGTTACAGAATGAAAACACTCAAGGCCGGAATCAAACCCGGGTCCCTGGCCCTGTGAGGCCACAGTGCCAACCACTGTGCCACCTCCTGAAAGTGTAATGTTTGAAAGAGAAAGTGCAGCTGGGGTCTTTACATCTCCTCGTTCACATAAATACGTGGGGGCTTTGTTAAGGATTTCCACTGGTAGTGAGTTATGATCCTGAGTTTTACAGGCAGTTGGGGGAAAACGGGTGCATATTGCTCATCCACCTGAAGGAAAGACGGTGCTGTTCTCAGTGAGATTCAACAGTGCTGCTCCGTGACAATAAAGCACTGCTGGTGGTATGGCTGAGGTGAGAGTGGGATGTTGCCCATCCAGAGAGGACCACCAACCTGATTGGCCAGCAGCTCCAGCATTGCCTGAGCTTTATAGTCACCGCTGCTGGAACTGCCAGGAAAATTCAGCCGGATGACCAGGATAGCACTGCCTGAAAGGGCAGTGGAAGCAGGTTGATCTTCCAGAGGGGAAGGGGATAAATACCCAGAAAGGAAAAATTTGTAGGGTCACGGGGGGAAAGAGCAGCGGAAAGTGGGGCTGAGCTGAACAGATCTGCCAAAGAACCAACACAGGCACGATGGGCTAAATGGCCTCCCTCAGTGCTGGATCATTCTACTATTCAATTGCATATGGTGCAAGTGTATAAGCCAAAGACCCATTAATTCCCTATATTTGACTTTACAGGTTCAATGAACCATGGTCAAACAATGAGTATATTTGACATACAAGTGCAAACTCTGAGTGAATGTTAGCCAAATACAACAGTTCCTGGATTTGATGGTGGCAGAGTGCACAGGAGCAACCAGAAACTGTGCTTCAAAAAAAACCTAATGTTCAAATCCCTCCATGGTCTCACCCCTCTCTATCTTTGTAATCTCCTCCAGCCCCACACTCCCTCCAAGATATCTGCGCTCCTACAATTCTGTCCTCTTGTTACGCATCCCCTACTTTTAATCGTTCCACCATTGACATTCATGTTTCAGCAGTCGCATCCCTTAGCTCTGGAATAACCTCTCTAAACTGCTTCATCTCTCTCTCTCCTCATTGAAGACACTCCTTCAAACTTATCTCCTTATGTGGTTCAATGTCAAATTGTGTTTGATAACGTTTCTGTGAAGTGGGGATTGCTATATCAGAGGTGTTATATAAATGCAAGAACGAGAGAGACAGGCAGCGAAAGAGCGAGATCAAGAGACAGGCGGCAAGAGAGCGACATTGAGAGAGCGAAAGAAAGTGCGAAATCGAGAGAGAAAGAGAGGCCACAAGAAAGCGCGAGATTGAGAGGGCGTGAGATCACGGGGGGGAGCACACGAGGGAGGTCAGGGGCGCACGCGAGACGGGGGGGGGCGGTGGTGGCTCGGGGCCGGCAAGCACGCGAGATCGGAGAGAGTCGGGAACAGTGCGCACGTGCGAGATCGGGGCAGCGCATGAGATCAGGAGTGGCAGCTAGCGCGCACGAGATGGAAGGGCGGTACACGAGCGTATGCGAGATCGGACGGTTCGTGGCTGGCGCATGGGCGCCTGAGGGGTTCAAAAGCAGTGCGTGGGCGCCGGGGTGGGGGCAGGGCGCATGGGTGCTGAAGGGGGGTGGGTGCAGGGCGCACGGGCACCAGGGGGGCAGGGCTCACGGGTGCCCGAGGGGGGTGGGGGCACCATGGGCACAATCAAGTGATAGGCAGCGAATGAGATCTAGAGAGAATGAGAGGGAGACAGGCAGCAAGAGAGCCGACGAAATCAAAAGCAAGGAAGATGGTAAGCGAGTGCATGAGGGAGGAGAGAGAGTGTGTGCAGGAGCGAGAAGGAATAAGGGCAAATAAAAGAGAGAATGTGGATTCACAACCTCTGGATGTCTCAAAGTGCTTTACAGCCAATGATACATTTGAACTTTGTTACTGTTGTAAATTAGGAAACAAGTCCCCAAACAGCAATGAAATAATATGTTTGTGACATTGGGATAAATATTGGCCAGGAAACTGAGAAAACTCGCCTGCTCGTCTTCAAAGTAATGACATGGAATCCTTTACCCTTGCCCGAAAGGGCAGACTGGGCCTCAATTGAATGTCTCATCTGAAAGTCCGTAGTAAAAAGTCTGACAACACCAGGTTTTAGTCCAACCTATTTATTTGATAATATACTCGCAAGCTTTCGAGGGGACTGCCTCTTCGTCAGGTGAATGGAGAGTTCTGGCCTCAGACAGAGCATATAAAGCACAGACAGTTTGTGCTTTATATGCTCTGTCTGAGGCCACAACTCTCCATTCACCTGACGAAGAGGCAGTCCCCTCGAAAGCTTGCGAGTATATTATCAAATAAATAGGTTGGACTAAAACCTGGTGTTGTCAGACTTTTTACTGTGTTTACGCCAGTCCAACGCCGGCATACCCTCATCTGAAAGTCGCCAGATGCCAAAGGGGAAAGTGGCTGCCATTGATTTTCCCACTCAGAAAACTAGTTTGAACCTTCAGTTGAACAGGAATTCTCCAGCTGCAGGACCTTACTTACCACGACATAAGATTCCTGGTGAGGTTACTGGCTGCTTGCATACTGCACAGTTCCTTTTCTTCTTAAATGTTTTCTCCTTAAAGCTGTGAGTACTTGGGGGATCGACCTTACCAGGCTGTAAGACAGAAAAGAGACATGTATTCTAACCAGCCTCACCATCAATCATTGGCATCAATGAACGTTATGTAAGGTTGAACGTCAACAGTGAACAACACTTGTCTACACAGAATCTCCAGTACACGACTCAGTGGTGCTTCAAAATGGGCATACATCTTTCCGAATTTTGGTTATTTATCCTGGGTTTAATTTAAAGATGATGTGTTGCCATTTTAAAGGAAAAATGTTTGAAGGAGCTCCGCATCATCAGAACATCAAATACCAAGGATTCAAATCAGCTCAGGGCAGCAAAAGGAGCGTGCGTCTTCTAGGTGGGGGCTTCAATGTCTATCACCAAGAATGGTTTGCTCACACCATTACAGACCAAGCTGGCCATGTCCTGAAGTGAAAAGTCTGACAACACCAGGTTTTAGTCCAACCGATTTATTTGATAATATACTCACAAGCTTTCGGGGTTAGCCCCTTCGTCAGGTGAATGGAGAGTTCTGGCCTCAGACAGAACATATAAAGCACAGACAGTTTAGAGATTACTGATTAGAATGCGAATCCTTACACCTAACCTGCTGTTCAAGACCTGAAGTGGCTGATAATGTGAGTGGAAGGAGCACTGAGCACAGGTTAAAGAGATGTGTATTGTCTCCAGACAGTACAGTAAGTGAGGTTTTGCAAACCCAGGCAAGTCACGGGGGTTACAGATAGTGCGACATGAACCCAAGATCCCTGTTGAGACCGTCCTCATGTGTGCAGAACTTGGCTATCAGTCTCTGTTCAGCGACTCTGCGCTGTCGTGTGTCGTGAAGGCCGCCTTGGAGAATGCTTACCCGAAGGTCAGAGGCTGAATGCCCGTGACCACTGAAGTGTTCGCCAATAGGAAGGGAACAGTCTTGCCTGGTGACTGTCGAGCGATGTTCATTCATCCGTTGTCGTAGCGTCTGCATGGTCTCCCCAATGTACCATGCTTCGGGACATCCTTTCTTGCAATCACTGAAACAACTATATGATGATATCAACAAATTCCACCCCACCATCAGACTCACCATGGACTATTCCCCAGAATCAGTTGCATTCTTGGACACACGCATCTCCTTTAAGGACGGTCACCTCAGCACCTCACTGTACCGCAAGCCCACAGACAATCTCACAATGCTCCACTTCTCCAGTTTCCACCCTAAACATGTTAAAGAAGCCATTCCCTATGGACAAGCCCTCCGTATACACAGGATTTGCTCAGATGAGGAGGATCGTGACAGACACCTCCAGACCCTGAAAGATGCCCTCATAAGAACAGGATATGGTGCTCGACTCATAGATCGGCAGTTCCGATGCGCCACAGCGAAAAACTGCACCGATCTCCTCAGAAGGCAAACACGGGACACAGTGGACAGAGTACCCTTCGTCGTCCAGTACTTCCCCGGAGCAGAGAAGCTACGACATCTTCTCCGGAGTCTTCAACATATCATTGATGAAGACGAACATCTCGCCAGGGCTATCCCCACACCCCCACTTCTTGCTTTCAGACAACCACACAACCTCAAACAGACCATTGTTCGCAGCAAACTACTCAGCCTTCAGGAGAACAGTGACCACAATACCACACAACCCTGCCACAGCAACCTCTGCAAGACATGCCAGATCATCGACATGGATACCATCATCACACGTGAGAATACCATCCACCAGGTACATGGTAAATACTCTTGCAACTCGGCCAACATTGTCTACCTGATACGTTGCAAGAAAGGATGTCCCGAAGCATGGTACATTGGGGAGACCATGCAGACGCTACGACAACGGATGAATGAACATCGCTCGACAGTCACCAGGCAAGACTGTTCCCTTCCTATTGGCGAACACTTCAGTGGTCACGGGCATTCAGCCTCTGACCTTCGGGTAAGCATTCTCCAAGGCGGCCTTCATGACACACGACAGCGCAGAGTCGCTGAACAGAGACTGATAGCCAAGTTCCGCACACATGAGGACGGTCTCAACAGGGATCTTGGGTTCATGTCGCACTATCTGTAACCCCCGTGACTTGCCTGGGTTTGCAAAACCTCACTTACTGTACTGTCTGGAGACAATACACATCTCTTTAACCTGTGCTCAGTGCTCCTTCCACTCACATTATCAGCCACTTCAGGTCTTGAACAGCAGGTTAGGTGTAAGGATTCGCATTCTAATCAGTAATCTCTAAACTGTCTGTGCTTTATATGTTCTGTCTGAGGCCAGAACTCTCCATTCACCTGACGAAGGGGCTAACCCCGAAAGCTTGTGAGTATATTATCAAATAAATCGGTTGGACTAAAACCTGGTGTTGTCAGACTTTTCACTGTGTTTACGCCAGTCCAACGCCGGCATACCCACATCATGTCCTGAAGGACATAACTGCTAAACCTAGCCTGCCATCAGAGGGGAGGGAACCAACACAACTTCCTAAATCCTGTCCATCAATAACAAAGCACAAGTCAGGTGTGTGATGGAGTAACCTCAACTTGCTTGGATGGGTGCAGCTCCAACAATACCCAAGAAGCTCGTCACCATCCAGGACAAAGCAGCTTGTTGACTGGCACCTCTCCCACAAACATTCACCACTGATGCACAGTGGCAGCAGTGTGTACCATTTACAAGATACACTGCAGCAGCTCACCAAGACTCCTTAGGCAGCACCTTACAAACCCACAACCTCTACCATCTGTAAAGACAAGGACAGCAAATGCATGGAAACAACACTATCTACAAATTCCCCTCCGAGGAACTCACCATCCTGTCCTGACTATTATTGGCCATTGAATAGTGGTCATTCCTTCATTGTAGTTGAGTCAAAATCCTAGAACTCCCTCCCTAACAGCACTGTGGGTGTACGTACACCACATGGACTGACTGATATCCAATAACAATCCTGGAACTCCCTCCCTAACAGCACTGTGGGTATACCTACACCACATGGACTGACTGATGTCCAATAACAATCCTGGAGCTCCCTCCCTAACAGCACTGTGGGTGTACCTACACCACATGGACTGACTGATGTCCAATAACAATCCTGGAACTCCCTCCCTAACAGCACTGTGGGTGTACCTACACCGCAAGGACTGACTGATGTCCAATAACCATCCTGGAACTCCCTCCCTAACAGCACTGTGGGTATACCTACATCACATGGACTGACTGTTGTCCAATAACAATCCTGGAACTCCCTCCCTAACAGCACTGTGGGTGTACCTACACCACGTGGCCTGCAAAGGTTCAAGATGGCAGCTCACCACCACATTTTCAAGGGGTAACTAGGGATGGGCAATAAATGCTGATCTAGCCAGCAACACCCACATTGCATGAACTAGCAAATGAAGAACATTGCATTGACTGGAATCCAGTTAGTTCTGAATAAAAGAAGACGGCCTTGTCCAATATCACATCTCTTCTCAAATTAAGACAAATCTCTGACTCAGTGAAAGAGTATATGGGGAATCTCCCTGATTCATTACTTACTTGGCTAGATCAGAAAGACTTTCTGGGAAGATTTTCTCCACATTGTGTTACTGACTAAACTATCAGTCCATGTAACTGTCCGTCATTTGGTCCAAAAGGATAAATATGCCACGTAACAGCTTGGTGTGCCTTCTTATGTTGTTGGGATTTGTGCTCAACAAAGTGAGTGATGTTTTTGCAGAGTGAACTCGTTCCTATTTTAGTCGCATGGGGACTGAATTTCGATGGGAATTTGATCCCACTCAATGACGATAACTCGGATAGAAAATCACAAAAAATCCTGAGGAAATGTAGCTTTCACTGTTTTCCTGAGACTCTCATGGCTCTTCTGCCAACATGACAGCAGCTGAGTTAATGGTATCCTCTCCTGAGCCCTCCTGAGCACACGTTGCCTGGTTAGATGCAAGCAAAGCATCTGGCACACTCCCAAATTCAAAAGAACATTCCATAATTGAACAGTTCGGGTTATGCTTCAGTATTACAGGACGCTAGTGTGACAGTATCTGGAGTAGTGTGTGCAGTTTTGGGTCTCCTTATTTAAGATGTAAACGTGTTGGAAACAGTTCAGAGAAGGATTACCAGGCTAATACCTGGAATGGGAAGGGTGTCTTGTGAGAAAAGGTTGGACAGGATAGACTTGTATTCACTGGCATTTAGAAGAGCAAGAGACAACTTGATTGAAACATGCAAGATCTTGAGGGGTATTGACAGGGTGGATGCGGAGAAGATGTTTCCCCTTGTGGGAGAATCTAGAACTAGGGGGTCACTGTTTAGAAATAAGGAGTCACCCATTTAAAACCTAGATGAGATGAAAATTTTCTTTCAGAGTTGAGTGTCTTTGGAACTCCCTAAAGTGAGGCAATATTTTTAAGGCAGAGGTGGATAGATTCTTGATAAGGGGTGAAAGGTTGTCGGGGGTGGGCAGGATGCAGATTTGAGGTTACTATCAGATCAGCCAAGGTCTTATTAAATGGCATTAGAGGCTCGAGGGGCTGAATGGCCTACTCCTGCTCCTTGTTCATATGCTCCCACACCATTCATTCTGTGTCAAATTTGAGACAGTCTTTTTGTGCATGGTCCCTGCTTACTGAAGTATGACTGCTCCAAACTCATTGCTCATAGGAGCCTTGGATTTGGAATGGAAGAGCCCACTCTTGTTAGAAGTTTTGACCAATGAGAGGCAATCACATTTAAGAGTCTTAAAGGGACTGACAGGGTAGACACAGAGACTGTTTCCCCTTTGCTGGAGAGCCTAGAATATGGGGTCACAATCCCAGAATAAAAGGTCAGCCATTTTGGACTGAGATAAGGAATGATTTCTTCTTTCAAGGGGCTGTGAATCTTAGGGGTTCTCTACCCCAAAAGCCTGTGGATGGTCATTCATTGAGAATATTTAAGACAGAGATCAGCAGGTTTGTGGATACTGAGGGAATTAAAGGATGAGGATAGTGGGGAGGTGGAGGAAGATCGGACATGGTGTATTGAATGGCTGAGTAGGTTTGAGGGGGCAAAATGGTCGACTGCTGCTCCTGCTTTGCATGTCCCTGTGCACACTTCCATTGTCCCCTTCTCTCTCCTTTTATGTTAACCAAGGCAAGTATGCTATTTCTTTAAAGTGGTGGCAAATGTTAGTAGTGTTATATATAGTACGGCTTGCTTGTAGCGCACTAACTTTTTTTATTCATGGGATGTGGGTGTCTCTGGTTGGGCCAGCATTTATTGCCCATCTTAATTGCCCTTGAATCGAGACAGCATTTGAGAGTCAACCACATCACTGTGGCTCTGGAGTCACATGAGGGCCAGGCTGGGTAAGGACAGCAGATTTCCTTCCCTAAAAGTACATTAGTGAACCAGATGGGTTTTTCCAACAATCGACAATGGTTTCATGGTCATCATTAGGCTTTTGATTCTAGGTTTTTATTGAATACAAGTTTCACATCTGCTGTGGGGGGGATTCAAACTCTGGTCCCAGAGTATTATCATGGTTCTCTTGGTGTTCTTTCCTCAGCCAACCTTTCCAAAAGAAAATTAAATAGAAATAGATGCATACAGAAATGGGCCAATCAGGGGTGGGCAGGATGCAGATTTGAGGTTACTATCAGATCATTTAATTTCTGCCCTATTCATCTCTTCATCACCTTCACCTTCATCCACTTATCCAACCTAACCTTGAATGTTGACTTGGTTTCTGCCTCAACCACTTGTCCTGGAAGTAAATCCGACTCAGCCTCACAACTCTCTCTCGATGCAAAGTGCTTTCTCCTAATTTTGTTCCAAAATTGGAAAGAATTTAAAAAAAACAGGTCTAATTCTTTGTAATCAGTAGTACTGGTGTCATTTTTAAAGTGAATTTTCATATCTGTGCTTTAATCTAGCTTTTGCAAGGTTGTCTCAATCTGTCCAATGTTAACATATTTCCACAGACGGAATTAACTGGTCATTCATTGCATTCCAGTTTGTGGGATGTTGCTCTGTGCAAAATGGAGGCACCTTTCAGATAAGACGTTAAGCTGAGGCCCTATCTGCTCTCTCAGGTGGGTGCAAAATATCGCCCTTTACTATCGTTGAGAGGAGCAGAGGAGGTCTCCCCGCTGTCCTGGCTAATACTTATCCCTCAATCAATCTCACAGAAACAGATTATCTGGACATTATCACGATACTCTTTGTGGGATCTTGCTGTGTACTAACTGGCTGTCACATTCCTACACTTCAAAAAGCACTCCACTGGTGTACTCCTGGCATTGTGGAAAGTGCTGTAATAATGCAAGTCTGTCTGTCTTTTATTTAATGAATCATTGGGGAAGCCTTTTCCCTAATGTGAGCCAAAGGTCTTTTCATAATGGGTGGTATTTTCAGAATTAAACTGACTATATTTTGAACCTTGGGTGCAAAACCTGCAGGCTTTTGGAGAGTTTGGGCCCCAGTTATCTGAATACTTGAGTAGAGCAGTACCGAAGGAGTCTCCCTTTCAAGCATTTTAAATGGGCATTCGACACTCAGGAAGTGCAGAACTGGACAGATATTCACAAACTTGTTTATGCCAAAAAGATATTCTGCAATCTCTGTACTCCTGACCATGAGACATTTCCTTTCTGATAAAAGAACTAGGATTCAGAGCACGGCAACAATACATAGGAAGCTGAGGATACAGTGGCAGAAAATATACATGCTCTTATTTTACCCCCGCCCTTTACAGACCATAATCTTGGAGTGTCTGATTCTGCCAAAAGGCTGCTATTGTTTCACAATCCTGCAGGGTGCACAACCAACCCTCCCAATCACACTCACAGACACACTACACTTCAGTATGCCCATTCCATCCACATTCAGAAGCAGGAATGTCTTAACCCTTTAAATTTCAAGTTTGTGAAAATGAGCATTGCTTCGGGGAAGATAAAAAAAGTTAGAAAGCTAATTTCTTTACTGATCTCTAATCATGAACACTGTACAAAATGTGCCAAGGATTGAGAAGGGCAGCAGCTTAACGAGGCAGAAATGGAGGCTGCAGGTTCAGATGTCACAAAGCACTTGCATCACCCACTCACAACCCATGGCTTCGGAGGCTCTCAACTTAATCTCAGCCTGGAATCTGCCAGCAATTTAACCCTGGATACATTCAGGCCAAACTGTAGAAAAGCACAATGAGAAACAGGGTAGTAAATTATTGAAAATGGAACCAAAATAGCCTGATCCAATTAGATGGATTTTGCTTTAAATTCAAAGCCAAAACTTGCTGCCAAATGATTTTAAAAATGATTGAAGCCACATTTATGGACATTCTCCTTTACAGCCAGGCTATATATTCAAAGTATTCCATGTACTAAATGAACAGCAAGATGACTTCAAGCAAACCAGCTACAGTAAAAAGGGATTTGCATTTCTATAGCAATTGGATGTCCAAAAGTGCTTTACAATCAGTTGAAGTCATATAGGAAATGTAGCGGCCAATTTGCACACAGCAAGCTTCCACAAATAGCACTGCAATAACAACCTGTCTTTTTATGATGTTGATGGAGAGACAAACATGGGCCAGGACACCTGAGAGAACGCTCCTGCTCTTCATTGAAACAGTGCCATGGATCTTGTACATTGACCTGAATGCCTCAAACAGGTTTAAAGTCATATCTGAAAAGACGGCACCTCCAACAATGCGGCACCCCCTTTGAACTGCAATAGGAGTGTCAGCCTGGATTAATGCAATCCTGCAGTGGGACCAGAACATGCAGCCTCCTGATTCAGCAGCATGAGTGCTACCAATAGAATCACAGCATGTACACATTAAACATTATACAGTAGGAATTTTGATCTGGGCAGTTTACATGGGAACACATAATGTTCTCAAATTAGATTTCTGCTTTGGACTAACGCCTGTTCAAGTAAATTTCTCAACTTGGAATTTTTAAGCCTTCATAATTGAACTTTTTTTTTGATGCCACGAGATTCTTCCCCTCTTTCCCCCAAAGGCTGAATATGTCGGAAAATGCTTTTCGAAATACTGCTGAGACAAGATGTAGAATTGGATGGTACCTTGTGGGAGGAATCAATAAATATCAATAATATTGAGAGTAAGGTTTTCTTACTGAAGCTCGACATTACTAAAAGATGTTGCAGGGTGTGCGGCAAGTGAGGAGAATGGGTCTTGTACACTGTCATAATGGTTCCTTTGTTAATTGCACTACCTCCATGTGGAATGGGGCCATACCCTATGTGGGTGGTGGAGACAGAGATCAACAATTTCAAAAGGAAATTAGATGGGCTTTTGAAGGAAATAAACTTGCAGAGCTACAGGGAATGAGCAGGGGAAACAGAATTGACTGGGGGCTGACATGGAATCAAATGGGCCGAATAGCCTTCTTGCGTACTGTAATGAGTATCTGGAATGCTAAGGTACCCAGTTCAATTTCCAGTCGTATCAGGTTACTGTTCCTGGGGTAGTGGTAAAGCTAATTAAAGTTAGCAAGAGCCAGGGAATACAAAAACCAGTTGCCACAAAATGTGCATGTGGGAAGCTTGAGAGTGGGCAAGATCAGGCTAAATCTGCAGACACCCCCACTCACCAACATGCTCAAGCAGACGTCAAACAACTACCACTCAGCCTCATGCAGAAACAATGACCATTCCACTGAATTAATCCAGTGCCTTTTAGAATGATTTGCATGGAACATGCCTTACCTTCGCCAGCCTGTGAGAACACGAGCCAGCAGTCTCTCAGAAACCCTTGAGTTTCTCCTGAATGCCTCAGATAGATTATATAACCACTTTACACAACAACAAAAAAAACTTACACGATATTAAAAATATGACAGGGCTTGTATTTAGGAGGTTATTTGTGCAACCTTTGTTTTCCCACCAGGCAGGCTGCTGGCTCCAATTTCTCCTCAGTTAATGAGTGAAGGTTTTGATGCCAAGATCCTTAACTCGCCATCCCAGCGGTTATACCAGAATCTGGATAGAACACTGAGGTTGGGAAGGAGTTGTCACCTGGAAGATTGGAGTGGTGGGGGGGGGGCGGGGGGGGGGGGGGGGGGGTGCAAGTGCCATCTGGAGGATGGGAAGTATTGGTACCTGGAGGATGGGGTGGGGAAGGGAGTGCCACCTCTGGAGGAAAGGGGTTGATGAAGGAGTAGCAGCTGGAGGATTGGGGGGGGGAGGGGTGGGGCAGCCCATATCCTGCCACTCCATGAGCCAGCATACTGAGGCTCCTTGACACCTGCCCTGCCCATCAGGAACCTTTGAGGCTACAGGGTGGTTGACATAGGAAACAGAAATGCAATCCTGGTGCTGTAGTGGTGGCACTCACTATATGTGGACAGAGCAGAAGGAGCTTTACTCTGCATTTAGCTGTGATGAACTTGAACCTTGAGTGCTTGATGCTGCCAAAAGAATGGAAACACTCCATCTCTGTGAAATAACATCCCTCCCCTGAGATTAGCACAAAATTTGGTGAAAAGCTCTGTTTTTCAATAAGTCAATGTTAATACAAGTCAACAGTAAAATACAACATTTTGTTAAACAATTAAAATCAAAACTTATGAGTATTACTTTTAAATTGAGTGTGGCAAATGCTGCAACCCCTCTAACCCAACATTTGTCAATTTGACTTGTGCTGAGATCAATGGTATTTTCCCTCAATTTTTTGAGATGATAGTCATTTTCTTTCAAATAAACATAGAGCGAAGTGTGTGGCTGCTTTTCGTGAGGAAGTGCAGGTGCATGATTTCACAGGCTGGCTCCATTTCTCTGGCACTGCTACAGGAGGTGGCAACACACAGAGCTGGCCTGGCATCAGGGAAGTGAGGTAGATCCAATAAATCACAGAATTGTTATGGTGCAGAAAGAGGCCATTTGGCCCAACATATCTTCACTGACTCTCCAAATGAGCTTCATGGCTTAGTGCCGTTCCCCCACCTTTCCCTGTATCCCTGTACATTGTAGGAACAATCATCTAATATTCTCTTGAATACCTCCACCACACTTCCAGGCAGTGCATTCCAGACTGCTAAACCACTCGTTTGAAAAAGTTTTTTTCACATCACATTTGCATCTTTCGCAAATCACTTTAAATCTGTGCCCTCTCGTTCTTGATCCTTTTATGAGTGGGGATAATTTCTCCCTATCTATTATATTAAGCCCCCTCCTGATTTTGAGCATCTCTATCAGGTCTCCTCTTAGCTTTCTTCTTTCCACGAGAACAGTCCCAACCTCTCCTCAACTGACATTTCTCATCCCTGGAACCATTTTTGTAAACCTCTTCTGGAGTGAGGCACCCAAGAATACTGTCTAGCAAACTAATCTGGATTGTGCCCAAATGTCACCACAAATTTTTGGAATAAAAGTCTATTTTCTGGGAAAATAAATCACTATGGTTTGAGAATTCAATCACTTTCATATTCTCCACATGGGAAAATAGGCACAGTGCCCTGCAGTGAGCAATCTGTCACACTTGCTTGGCTAAACTACCATACTGAACATCCCTCTTCAATTTGAATAAAAGGTATGCCTTTATTAAAATATATTAAGATATTAAGATATCAGGAGCAAACGCTTTGGTAATCACAGAGATTGCACCTATTATGAAGCTTTTTTTAAATACAGAGGAAATTGAGATGTATAAAATTCTGAGGGGCCGAGATTGAATGGATAGGCAAGGTCTATTTTCCTCAGAGGCCAATAATCTGTGGGCATAGATTGAAAGTAACTGGTGGGAAGGATTAGAGGGAAGTTAAAACTACAGTCTGAAAGAGGGATTGTACAGGCAGAAACCTTCATCACTTGGGTATGCACTAGAGGTGATGTAACCTACAAGACTGCAAAGTGGGATCAGACTGGATAACTATTCTTTGGTCAGCACACAGTGGGCTGAACAGTCTCCTCCTGTGTCATAAGTTTTCAACGTTTTCCATGTTTCTGTTTCAAACCCACACTACCACACCTCCATTCCACACCAGACATGCTGCATTTTAGCTGTAGGCTGCTTTCCTGGAACAAGCGTCAAAGTAAACGCAAGGGGCAGGAATGTGGTCCTAACCTGATGCAATCATCTGTTTGATAATGGAATTGCTTTTTGTTTCCAGAAAGCCCCTTCCCAAGTCCAGATGATTAAAGAAGCATTTTTATGTGGGAAAGTGTTTACTTTCTACACTTTCTTTCCTCTCAAGGCTTCCTCTGGTGCAGAGGGCCTCAGCCACCTGATCCTTCTTTGGCCTTTCACATAGAACCATACTGTCAGTAGTAATTGCTTCAAGTTACTCAGGGGACTTTTGTGGACAAAACCAGAATCCAGATGTTGAGGCCCCTGTCCATCTTCCCTTCCTTCATGACTATATGGATATCAAAATTGGGCAATGAACAGGCCAATTGTTTCTCCAATTGCCATCTGAGCTTTCCTGCCACATAGCTCTTTCAACAGGGATAAAGGGAGCAATTCTCCAAGCCCACTTCGCTGTTCTAGCAGCACAATGGGCCGGGAGACATCAGTGGCAGGGGTGTCCCGCTGCCAAACTGCCAGAGGATCAGAGGCAGAGGGAGGGAGGACGGCAATCAGACCAGCCATCTGGGTGGGGGATGGGCTCTGGGATATCAGGTCTTGCCCAGAGAGGTCCGGGAGACCAGCGATCAGAGGGTGAGGGGGTTGGAGTGGCAGTGATGCGGGGTTGTGAGGCTGGCCAGCAATCGGGAGGCTGGCAGTACAGGGCCACTGTGTATGCACTGATCTGCACTCTGACAGATCGGCGCATGTACAGTGGCCCACTCAGAGCTATGCTGCCGGCCTCCCCAGCAGGAATAGCTCCGCCCACTGATTTTAAGTGTGAATCCCGCTGAGGCACTCTGCAGTGCTCAGAGTGTGAGAGATTCATTTTGGAAATCACACTAAAAAAAACCAGCAGGAAATACTCCAGTTTTCATGTGAATTCGGCACTTCAAATTTTTTTTCAGGAAAATTGCCCCCAACATCGAGGAATTGCTGCAGAACCGTGGTGCAACATCTTAAACATACAGGTTTCCTGGTCCACACCAACTTTAGTCAACGTCCATTCTCACTGATGTATCAGACAGCAGCGCTGAACATTAATCCCACTTGTTATCCTTTCAAATGTTGACAGATCAATGAAAGCTCCCTCTATTCTCTCCCAACAATCGACCTTAAGTTGTTCCATCATTTCCCACTCCAGCCATCACTGACATTGAGGTAAATTATCTTTTGAAACATTCTCTCATTTTGCAGGTTTCTTTTGCTCTCTGCTTAATCCAGAGGATGGAGATTTGGGGCCTCAAGTGGCTCTCTTTTAAGATGTACGAGTGACTTGGATCCACACCTTCAGCAACCACACTCTGCCTAATCTGTGGGGGGATTGCCAGGGGCCCATCACTACAAAGCCATTGCTACATAACAACAGGAACAACATTTCATAAGTACTTCACTGGCCACAAAATGCTCTGGAATGTCCTGTCATCATCACCCTCGGTGCTAAATAAATGCAAGTTATTACCTTAATTTGTGCAAATAAGACAGGTCTGCACATAATTCTCCCTGATGTGGAGATGCCAGTGCTGGACTGGGGTAAACACAGTAAGAAGTCTCACAACACCATGTTAAAGTCCAATAAGTTTATTTGGTAGCAAACACCACTAGCTTTCGGAGCACTGTTCCTTCATCAGGTGCCCCTTCACCTGATGAAGGAGCAGCGCTCGGAAAGCTAGTGGCTCATGCTACCAAATAAATCTGTTGGACTTTAACCTGGTGTTGTGAGACTTCTTACCATAATTCTCCCTGACAGTCCTGGCAGCAATATTCACTGGAGACACCTGGGCTGACTCCCCAGGACAGTCCCCCCAGGATAGAGGTTGGGAATGACAAGGTATTTCTTCACCTGTAACCTCCATTTCCACCTCATGACAGCATCAGTGTAACCCCACAGCCAAACATGGCCTCTGTTCGACATCTCATTGCTGATGAGCAGCTCAAAACAGAACTGGAGTTAAAGTAACTTGGACCAAAAAAAAGATTGCCATTGAATAACAACTCTAGTTCATGCCAAATTATTTTAGTTTTAGGAAATGGAATTAAAATGCTTCAATTTTGAATCACCCAGGCCTCAATTCTAGGGTTGTCTCCAATAGCAAGAGTGCCATTGTAATGTAATGAAGCTGGTGTGGCAGCAGTGAAACACTCTTAGAAAACACCAGTGGACAGCAAATACTAGCAGCTAGAGTCCATGGCATTCAGGTCAATTGGCAAGAGTCACAAAGTCATGACTATGACTTTGCAATAACCATCCCTGCGGCCAATGCAAAGATTGCAAATGCTGTTCGTTTGCATGTAAATGGAGCTGATTTAGCTCAGTAAAATATACTGCTTCCATTTCACTTGTACAAGGACAAGAGAACAGAGATTTTTGGGCAGGAGGAACATGAGGAAGAATTTCTTGTACACAGCAAATGGTAATAACCTCGAACTGACTGCCTACAAAGGGGCTGGAGGCAAATATGATGAATGATGTAGGGAAATCTGCCGGACAATGGGGATAGAAATGAGGAATGGGGATTGACAGGATTGCTCTATAGAGAATTGTCATGGATGTAAGGGGCTGAGTGGTCTTCATCCACGCCATAATGACTAATACAAGAGCATTATTAGGGTAGAAAATCGGAAAAACATCACCTTGTCCCTCATTTGACAATGCCTGACCATTTCACTCTCAGCAATTACATTATTATCCATCTGTGCACATATCATTCAAGCCAAACTGCACCAATTGAACAAAAAAACAAATATGGCCACACCAAGAGACATAGGTTAATGTCACACAATGTCCTCCATTTCCGAAACATCAGGACACTGCAAAGTATGTTCAAGCTCCAAGGTAGAATGTTTCTGACACACAGTGTCAAGTTCAGGAGGTGATAGAGACATTTCCCTTATGGCCCCAGTTCTCAAAATAATCACAGAGGGCATTCGCTCATTGACATTAACAAGTCGCACCTAGGTACCATCCGGACAAAGAGCCAGAAACCCGAACAAAGAGTTGATGCCAACTGTGTGTACAAGATAGCAGAAGTGGCACCTCCCCTCCGTCGCATCTCAGACTAAGGAATCAGCCATTTTGTATTGAGGTGAGAAGAAATTTCTTTACTCAGAGGGTTGTAAATCTTCTCTAGCCCAGATGCTCAGTCAAGTACAGTCAAGATTGAGAATGAGGGGATCATTTACAGTACAAAAGGGGGTTGCCATTTGTATCTGTCACCTTTTTGCTGCAGCAATCCAAAACTCTACATGTACAGTCCTACTCTCTTTTCCAGAGCCCTGAATTGTCCTCCATTGCAGCTTGCTATTTAATCTTCCGTGGAGGGCTGGAGGGAGTGAGATTTCTTGGTCGGTCTGGCTTTGCCACACTCTCAAGTGTTCGTATACCGACTGAGCTATCAAGGGGGTATCTGAGCATTCAAGAGAAACTTGTACAGAAGGGTTAATGAAGTTGATTTATTTTCTGTGAAAGAAGAAGCTGTCTTCTGAGCTTAAATTTCAATAACCCTATTACACCATTTTTGGCAGGGAGTCATCCAGTTATGACTAATGCACTTTATGCACTAAAAAAATCCGCCCATGCTTTACAAAGGTGCCCTGCGGCAAAAAAATCAGAGGGAATTTCTGAAAGAAAGCTCATTTTGTATAACAGAGATCTCATGTCAGGGCTACAGTAACAGCTCCCATCTCCGGACTGATAGAATGAAGGCACTGTAATTTTTTTTGGAGACCTCCCATCAGGAGTGAAAATCCCACATTCACAACCAATCCACAGCAATAATGAGGGAACTTCAAACTCCAAAAGCTGGTGGGATGTGGACAAGTACAGAACTGAAGTGGACAACTCAAAATGGCTTTCATTCCAAATCTGCACTGATCATATTTAAATGTAGGGGTGCTACATCTAACCCCACCCACAGGGTGACATGAATGCCCCCCTCCCACCACAGAATTTTTTTTTAAATGCCAGGATGCCCACTGGAAAATTCATCAGCAACAGTCTTGATCCACAGAACCAGCCATTCCTCAACTCTGCCAGTGTGGACTGCTACACGAGGAATGATCCACTGCGTCAGATAGCCAGAGGGTGGTCAGTGCCAGAGACAACCATGCACTTGCATGTTGGCATCTTCAGTAAGTGAGACTGGCAGTGCTGCCATGGCTTTCACAAGGCAGTGTCGCCCGCAACATGGCACCAATGTTCTCGCAATCTCAGAATTGTTGCAGCACAGATGGAGGCCATTCAGCCCATTATGTATGCACCAGCTCTCCAAATGAGTACCTCACATATTGCCATTCTTCTGTCTTCCCTCCATAACCCTGAACATGCTACCTTTTTAATTAACAGTCTCATTCCCTTTTGAAAGCCTTGATTGAATCTATCTCTACCACACTCTCAGGCAGGGCATTCCAGACCCTAACTACTTACCTTTGCGTAGAAGTTATTTTTCTCACATCATGTTTGCTTCAACAGACTTTCAAGACATAATGACAACCCCCCCAAAATTAAACCTCCTCTGCCCCTTTTTGCCCACAATCTGGCAGCAAACTTTTGGCATAAGCTTCCTATCACATATTCAGAGCATCACTGAGACCATCCACTTCCATCTCTGTAACATCATTGATCTCGGCTGCTGTCTCAGCTCACTCACTGCTGGAACCCTTGTCCATGTCTTCCTCACCTCTGGACTTGACTATTCCAACACCCTCCAGGTTGCTGTCCCACATATTCTACCCTCTGTAAATTTGGGGTCACCTGCTGTCTGTGTCTTTACTTGCACCAAGTTCAGTTCCCTTATCACTGCTGTGCTTGCTGACCTACACTGGCTCCTGCTTGAAGGAAGAAAGACTTGCATTTATATAGTTCCTTTCCCAGCCACTGGATGTCTCAAAGTGCTTTACAGTCAATGAGCTAGTTTTGAAGTGAAGTGCAGTTCCTTCCCCTTCCCTATTTCTGCAACCTCCTCCAATCCCAAAACCCTCTGAGATCTCTGTGCTCCTCTAATTCTGGCCTCATGAGTATTCCCAATTCTAATCGCTTCACCATTGGTGGCAAAGCTCTAGAATTCCCAGCCCTTACCTCTCCTTTCAGACACTCCTAAAAACCTACCTCTTTTACCAGGCTTGTGGTCGGTCATCTGACCTAACATCTGTTGATGTGTTTAATTTTGTTTTATAATGTTCCTGTGAAGGGATGTTGTTAATTGCCTTTAAAAAGGCGCTATATAAACATAAATTGCGCACATGCGTTTCTGAACAACGCATTCTACCAGCTCAAGTTTCAATATTGGGCGAGGGCGACTTTTGCGCCCACCGGGACTCCCTGTCTGATGGACAACGGCACAAGTTCAACTCCTGCATGTTTGATGTGTCATCTGCCAATAGTTATGTGCACACACAAAGCCCCCACCCCTCCCCGCAGCTCAACTATTAATCCCTCGCAGTCCGCCACCCTTTTCAAACATTCCCAATACCAGCAAAAAGCGACAGCAGAGCTGACAGCTCGAAGGGGAGGAAGTCAACCGGCAGCATTTCAGTCTGCAGAGGATGGGATGGGATGGGATAGGAGTGGGGGGGGGGGGGGGGGAATGGGATAGGAGTGGGGGGGGGGATGGGATAGGATTGGTGGGGGGGTGATGGGATTGGTGGGGAGGAGATCGGTCCTTCGGTGCTGCCGTGTTCCTGAACATTTTTTTTAGACCCTGCATTCTCACTTCTTAACTAACTACAGCCGTCACCAGTCAACCGCTCTGCAGGACACAAGAAGGGGCCGAAGCTTTCCAGTCTGTACATCCCGGTGTCAGTGCAGAGGGGCTCCTCTTCACTCAACTGGATGAGTTTAAAGTCCCTGCCTGGATTACAGAGAGAGGCACAGCTCCAAGGCACAGAAGCAATCAGAATTGTCCTGTACTCACCACAGTAGAGCCCCAGCTTTATTGTTGATAAGACGAAAGCAGCGAAACGGTTACCAGCTGACAAGAGAGAGAGAGCACGGAGTTACCTGCGACACAACTTTTCTTCCTCTAGCCTTCTCGAGAGTCGACATTTTACAATCTGCAGGGTGGCTTGCTTCGTTTCTGCTCCCGACCACCACCTCCGCCCCCCACCCCCTCCCCCTTCCCCCTCCCCCTCCCCCTTCCCAAGAAAAAGAAAAGTGAAAACACTGAAACGTTGTGAGAACAGCACAAAGTGCGTTTGTAAAGCTGCTCTGCCACTGATGCACTGGAGTTGCTGCTGGAGGTTTGGCCTCTCTCTCTGCTTCAGTTCTTTATGCGTTGCCAAAAAAAATGCTTCTGTCCACAGAACCATTACTCTGACACTCCGTGAAGCCAATGAAACGCTGCACCTTCCTCATACCCACAAATCTGCTTTACAACAACAAACGAGGAGAACTAATTGGTGCATGTTCCAGGCCAACATCATTATTTTGTTTGAGAGGATTCAATTAATAAGACAATATTCAGACCTGCAGGATGTAGATCCTGTATTGTAATCAAACTTGTACATTAATTGTTAAATGATATCTGTTTCTTATGTGGGAGATAATATGGCCAAGAACAATGGGGCTTTAATTCATCTAAGATTCCCATTCTACAATGGAGTCCATGTAAAAAAAGTTTTACATTTCTGTAGCAGCTTATCTGTCCTCTCTGGGCATCCCGAAGCATCTTATAGCCAATGAAGTATTACTTTGAAGTATAGTCATTGTTGCAACATAGGAAACACAGCAACCAATTTGTGCACCAACAGCAACGTGATAATGACCCAAATAATCCATTTTTTTGTGATGTTAATTGATGGATAAATGTCAGCCAGGACACCGATGAGAGCTCCCCTGCACTTCCTCAGAATGGTGCTATGGGATCCTTCACACCCTCCAAACAGGTGCTTGGTTTGACACCTGATCTGTGACAGTGCTAGACTCCCTCAGTATTGCACTGCAGTGTCAGCCCAGATTTCTGTGCACAAGTCCTGGATTGGGACTTTGATTTGATTGGATTTATTATTGTCACACGTATTAACATACAGTGAAAAGTATTGTTTCTTGCACACTATGAAACAAAATATACCGTTCAGAGAGAAGGAAAGGAGAGAGTGCAGAATGTAGTGTTACGGTCATAGCTAGGGTGTAGTGAAAGATCAACTTAATATAAGGTAAGTCCAGTCAAAAGTCTGACAGCAGCAGGAAAGAAGCTGTTCTTGAGTTGGTTGGTACGTGACCTCAGAGTTTTGTATCTTTTTCCTGACGAAAGAAGGTGAAAGAGAGTGTGTCCGGGGTGTGTGGGGTCCTTAATTATGCTGGCTGTTTGCCGAGGCAGCGGAAAGTGTAGACAGAGTCAATGGATGGGAGGCTGGTTTGTGTGATGGATTGGGCTACATTCACAACCCTTTGTAGTTTTTTTTGCAGTTTTGGTCAGAACAGGAGTCATACTAAGCTGTGATACAACCAGAAAGGGTGATTTCTACGGTGCATCTGTAAAAGTTGTTGAGAGTCGTAGCTGACATGCCAAATTTCTTTTGTCTCCTGAGAAAATAAAAGCGTTGGTGGGCTTTCTTAAGTATAGCATTGACGTGGACAGGGTTGTGGACAGTACTGAGGGAGTCCAGCACTGTCACAGATAAGGTGTCAAACCATGACAAGGACCAGGACAGGTTGCTGCAATCTGGACATCTAGAAATTTGAAGCTCTCGAACATTTCTACTTCATCCCCATTGATGTAGATAGAGGCATGTCCTCCACTACACTTCCTGAAGTCGATGACTATCTCCTTCATTTTGTTGACATTGAGGGTGAGATTTTTGTCATTGCACCAGTTCACCAGATTCTCTATCTCTTTCCTGTATTCCATCTTATCATTGTTTGAGATCTGACCCATTACGGTCATGTCATCACCAAACTTGAAAATCAAATTAGAGGGGAATTCATACGAGTCATAGGAATATAAAAAGTATAGTATGAGGCTGAGGACACAGCCTTGTAAGGCACTGGTGTTGAAAATGATCATGGAGGAGATGCTGTTGCCTATTCTTACTGACTGTGGTCTGTGTTGGGGCGATAGGCGAACTATAGTGGATCCAGGCAATTTGGGAGTCCAAAATTGATCCATTCCATGGCTAACCTTTCGAAGCACTTTGTAATGATGGATGTCAGAGTTACCGGGCAATAGTTATTAAGGCACGTTGCCTGGCTTTTCTTTGGTACCGGGATAATGGTAGTCTTCTTGAAGTATGTAGGGATCTCAGATCGGTGTAAGGAGAGGTTAAAGATATCTGCAAATATCCCCACCACCTGATCTGCACAGGATCTGAGTGCTCGTCTAGGTACTCCATCCGGGCCAGTCGCTTTTCGTGGGTTGACTCTCTGATGTCTGTGATGGTGACCTCGGATACCAGTTTGGCCGAGGCGTCTGGGGCAGAAGGCATACTTTCATTGACCCCTTGCTCATCAGGGAGGGGTGCATTGGTGTCGGCGATTCTGTATGCTTTCATCTTCTTCCCGATGGAAGAGAGTATGGTTAGGTAAATTGACCTGAACGGGTGCCGAAGTGTGGCGACTAAGGGAATTTCACAGGAACTTCATTGCAGTGTTAATGTAAGCCTTACTTGTGACTAATAAATAAATTTAACTTAACAGCCATATGTCTGGGGTGTGTGCGGTCCTTGATTATGCTGGTTGCTCTTCTGAGGCAGCGGGAAGTGTAGACAGTGTCATTGGATGGGAGGCTAGTTTGAGCGATTGACTGGACTTCATTCATGACCCTTTGTCATTTCTTGCGGTCTTGGACAGAGCAGGAGCCATACCAAGCTTTGATGCATACATTTCCACCATCTTGTAGATCAATGACCAGAAGCCCTATCAACATTGTGACTGCAACGAGAAGGCAGAAACTAGGTACACTGCAGTGAGTAACTCTCCTCCTGACGTCCCCCTCCAAAGCCTGTCCACAATCTTCAAGACATGAGTCAGGAGTGTGATGGAATACTCTCTACTTGCCTGGATGAGTGCAGCTCCAACAACACTCAACATGCTTTGTTGAAAAATGACATGGTGTCAAAGCTTTTTGTCTCTCAAACATCAGAACAAAATCAGGAGAGTTTGGGGAACAACTGTTCCTTGGTGCATTCCCCATGACAATCCTCTGCCAATCAGAATCCACTTGCCAACCAATCAGCACCTTTTTCTCAGAAGTATAAGTTGTTAGTCCCATTGAGATTTGGTATTCTTGTGAATCTGTCCTCATGAGTGCAAGGTGAAAAGCTTCCACAGCATGTCTCTTTTTGGAGCAATAGTCAAATTCCATACGCCCAAGCAACCAGTCAGGAAGCCTCACACCATCCAGGGCAGTGTCACTGATTTGATCAAACCCCAAAGCACGGGGCTCAATATTCAATCCCTCCCCTGTTGGTTGCAATATGTACATTCCACAGGGTGCACTACAACAACTTGCCAAAACTCAAATTTCACCAATGACATACAATGAGGTCAATATTATCAAACAACCTGCCTTGGCGCCCCCATCCACCACCTTAAACATTCACTCCCTCCACCACTGATGCACAATGGCACCAGTGTGTACCATCTATAGATATCTATACCATCTACAATGTGCACTGCACCAAAGATCCTTAGACTGTACCTTCCAAACCCACAATCACTACCATCTAGAAGGACAAGGGCAGCAGGTACATTGGAACAACACACCCAGAAGTTCCCCTCCAACCACTCACTATCCTGACTTGGAAATATATTGGCCGTTCTTTCACTGTCACTGGGTCAGGATCCTGGTACTCCCTCCCTAACAGCACTGTGGGTGTACCTACGCCGCATGGACTGCAGCAGTTCAAGGCAGCAACTCACCACCTGCTTCTCATGGGCAATTAGGGATGAGCAATAAACATTGGTCTAACCAGTGACACCCATGTACCAGGAACAGATATTGAAAAAGAAAAGGATTTACCCACAGAGGCTGAAGTCATCAGCAAATTTAACACAACTTTCCTGACACCCATGTTGCATTATTCAGACATATTGTAAATAACAATGAGCAATTTTGCAGAATAATATTGAAGTTTGTTTATATTTTCAGCAGAGTGTGGAAAGGTAATGTGTTACCAGCACTCATTCATGTTTCCTGGGGCAGCTTATTTGCATTTCTATTCACAGTGGAGATTAGGATGTGCACACTGAGAAGGATACACAGAATATTTTACGACCCCTCCCCTGTATAATGTTCCAACAAGTTGCAGCACTGCCCACAGTTCTGGCCTCAATATTATAAAAAGGGTCCAGAGTCCCTGGAGAAAGGATTTACAAGAACAACCACAGAATCCCTACAGTACAGAAGAAGGCCATTTGGCTGGCTGAGCCTGCACTGACAAAAATCCCACCCTATCCCCATAACCCCACATATATACCCTCTTATCCCCCCGAAACTAGGGTCAACAATACCAGAACTGAGAGGTTTTGTTTATCAGGGAAACCGGAAAAATGTTTTTCCTCTAGAAAAAAATGATAGGTAACCTGTTAAAGGTCTTTAAGAAATTGAAAGGGTTTTTGTAGGGCAGACATGGAGATGTTTCCAATTGTGAGTGAGACCAGAACTAGGGGGCCATATATATAAGCTAGTTACTCATAAATCCAACAGTGAATTCAGGAGAGGCTTCTTTATCCAGAAAGTGGGAGGAATGTGGGACTCGATGTTAGAGAGTGTAGTTGAGGCCTAGCATTGATAAGGGGAAGCTGGCTAAACACAGTAGGGAGAAAAGAAGAATATGTTGACAGGGTGAAATGAAGAGGGGAGGGATGGAAGGATTCTGGTGTAGAGTGTAAACATTAACACGGACCTGTTGGCACATTCTTCAGTCAAAATATCATGGAATAATCCAAAAGATGAATCAAAGCAGCAATATTGCTCATGACAGTGGCTAAAGATCACAACTCAAATGGGTTCTGTACCACCCTCATCCTGAAAGATAGCTTGGTTTTGAATAAAGAACATTTTCTGTTTGATTTTCAAAATGGTATTCATTAGATGTGCTTAACGTGCTATAGATGAGTATTTTCCTATGTTGTAAATACTGTGTAGTATTTAATGCTACAAACTGTTGAGGACCCCCATACTCTGCGAATGAGACTCAAGAGACAGATGGAGGAGCTGGTCTTGAGGACCAAGCTGAGGCATAGGTGGGCTGCAAGTGGCCTCCTTGGTGTTATGTTATGTGTGCCACTTACTTTGGTCGTCTGACAAAGAGCTGAGAAGCACATCTGAATATGGAGTGTCTGCTTGTACACCATACAGGTCAGTCAGCTCCTCAACATCAGCTTTTTTTAGTTTCTTT
Organism: Carcharhinus amblyrhynchos; assembly: GCF_965287045.1. Classification (NCBI taxonomy): domain Eukaryota; kingdom Metazoa; phylum Chordata; class Chondrichthyes; order Carcharhiniformes; family Carcharhinidae; genus Carcharhinus; species Carcharhinus amblyrhynchos. Next base: position 11,980,742 of record NC_137359.1, on the reverse strand, counting down.
CCCTTTACCCAAACAGCCTGATGCATTTGTTGAAGATTACAAGTGTTACATGAGGAAAAGGCAGGCCATAAGATGTTTAAATTTCTTTTAAAAAAAACTTGTCCATAGGATGTGAGCATCACTGGCTAGGCCAACGTTTGTTGCCCATTCCCAATTGCATCTGGAGAATGTGGTGATGTGTTGAACTGCTGCAGTCCCTGTGGTGTAGGTATATCCAAAGTGTTGTTGGGAGGGAGTTCCAGGATTTTGACCAAGCAACAGTGAATGAACAGCGATATATTTCTATGTCAGGATTGAGAGTGGCTTGGATGGTAACTTCCAGATGGGGATATTCCCAGTTATCTGCTGCCCTTGTCCTTCTAGATGGTAGCAGTCATGTGTTTGAAAGGTGCTGTCTAAAGAGCCTTGGTGAGTTCCTGCAGCGTATCTTGTAGATAGTACAACTGTGTCACTGTTGGTGGTGGTGGAACAAATGAATGTTAAAGGTGGTGGATGAAATGCCGCAAATGGGGCTGTTTTGTCCTGCATGATGTTGGGCTTCTCAAGTGTTGCTGGAGCTGCACTCATCCATGCAAATGGAGAGTATTCCATCATACTCCTGACTTGTGCCTTGTAAATGGTGGGTAGGTTTGGGGACTTATTCACCACAAGACTTCTAGCCTCTGACCTGTTCTTGTAGCCATAGCATTTATATGGCTAGTCCAGTTCAGTAGAATCCAGTCTAGTATGGAATGGTAGGATGCATGGTCAGTGTTACGATCATTGCCATGTTGAACTCTATCTCATTCATATCACAGAGTCACGGAATAGAGGCAAAACAAACTGGGGGCAAGCTAGGCCACTCTTAGTAGTTATCAGAACACCAGCACTGGGAAGTCAACCTTTGGATAGCCATTAATGGAGAAAACAAAAATATCACCCTCGACAAATTCCTTCCCTCTGACAGGAAATGAGCGGTGGGTGGAACAGGCCTATCCCATTGACTTGAAGCAAAGGAGAAATGAGAACATCTTGGAGTTCTTGGGTCACTGGGTTCCTGTGAAGTGATTCAATTCTGACAAGTTCCTGTAGTGCGTCAGGAGTTAATAAATAACACAGTTTATACAAACTCCTGTCAAAAGCAGCAGCTGCCAGTACACCGAGTGAATCCAGGGATGTATGTTTATAGATCTTGAAATATTTTTAGCAGAACATTGCACAATGTCATTCAACCATTCTGCATTTTATGGAAAGAGGATTCTTTTCAATTTCCCTCTCAGTCTACCTGAGCTTCCCTTCAAAGCTGCTTGCTCTACAAATCTTGCGTGACACTCCAAAAACTAACTGAGTTGTCTTCAAATGCTTGGAGGTTAAACATAAAGGCAGCTGGTTTTGCCAATCTGCTCCACGTGTGTGCACAAATACAGCAGTCAGCTCATGAAAGAGAGTGCTTTTCATTTCATATTTGACCATTATATTCAGAGACTGGAATCCAATACAGACACTGAATCTGAAGAGGGAAAATGTTAACCACCCTCCCTTCACGATTTGTCACCTCCAGTTTAATTTGATTGAATACTGTTCTTGATTTTATACATGAGCAGATGTCTGTTTGAATTATATTAACTCTCCTCTTCCTCATTTACATTGCATAATATAAGTAGTTTGAGCAGGAGTCAGCCATTCAGCCCTTAAACCTGTTCCATCAGTTTAGGCTGGATTTGGGCTGATTGTCTTCTTCAGCCCCACCTTTCAGTACTAACCCCATGTTCCTTAATATTTGACAATGTGGGGACCTCAATCTTAAATATGTCAGCTGTGCCTCAGTTGGCAGCATGCTCTGAATCGCGAGGTTGTGGTTTCAAGTCCCACTCCAGGACTTGAGTACCAAAATCAAGGCCGATGTTCTAGTGCAAGACCAAGGGAGTGCTGTATTGTCAGAGGTACCGTGTTTCAGCTGAGATTTTAAACTAGAGCTCCATTTGTCTCCTTGGCCGATATAAAGATGGTGTGGAGATGCCGGCGTTGGACTGGGGTAAAACGGAAAGAAATCCCACAAGTGGACTTTAAACTGGTGTTGTGGGATTTCTTTCCGATATAAAGATCCCATGGCATTATTTTGAAGAAGAGCAGGGGAGTTACCTCCAGTGTCCTGGACAATGTTTATCTCTCAATCAACATGAAAAAAAATTGGGATTTTCCACATGACCCTCTCTGTGTTTCACAGAGGTGGAAGGCAGCCCACCATTGGCCAGCAGCAGCAGCATCTTCTGGTCCCGCTATTGTCAACAAGGTTTCCTGTTGAATGCACCCCTTGCTGCCGTGAAACCTACAACAGGCGTGCGCCATTGGTGTGAATGGCTGGAAAGGTCCAGTCTATCTGGCTCCTATTGCATGGCTGTTTGTGAAAGTTTGCTGTGTGCAAATTGGCTGCTGCATTCCCTGCAATACAAGTGACTACACTTCCAAAAAAGCACTTCAATGGTTGTAAAGCGCTTTGAGACATCTTGGGGTGGTCAGGAAAGGTGCTATATAAATGCGCATCTTTTTTTCGACACTCAGTGATTGAGCATCCACAGCTCTCTGGGTGAGAAAATCACAAAGATTTCCAAACCTCTGAGTGAAGAAATTTCTTCTCATTTCAGTTCAAAATGGCCCATGCCTCATCTTTCCAGATGCCTCAGCCAGGGGAAGCAACCTCCTGTTGTTTTATTCATGTATTTCATTTAATTGGGAAATCTAAGTGAAGGCCCATGGTGCTACACACACACAGCAACAAGCTTGTAAAAAGCAGGGGAGATGACGAGGTAAATTGAGGAGGAATAATTCGGAAAGACCAAGTTTGTAGATTGGAGGGAGAAGAGAAAATAAGGAAGGGAAGGTCGAGGGTGAGAAGGGATTCTGCACTTTTGATAAAGTTCAAGACAAGGCAGAGTTTTGCAGTCGATACACGAAAACTTTGTAACCTTACAACACCAATATTTTTAAAATTAATTTTATTTTGTAATGTACAGTTGAAAATCTTTTGCGTTATTCTCAGATACAAGCTTCATTTCGTTTCTGCCACATTATTAGCTGAATGAGGAAAGGGCATATGTTTAATTGCTTTCTCTACTTTCTGCATTTTAAGGCTCCGCTCTGCACTGCATTCAGTTCCCTAAACGAACAGACTTGGACAAAGGGTCACTGGTCAAGATTAGAAATGAAGAGAATGTTGGAAAAGGTTGAGGGCAGAGGGTTAGTCACCAGCCTTTCACCTCTGAGACCTGAATTTGAATCTATACCAAGCTGACTGAGTAAAAAGTGTCACTTATCTGGTGCCTGTAATAAGGGTCCTAAGATATGCCACTGTGTCTCTATCAGGAATACAGAACACAAAATTCAGCAGCAAGTGAGAGTCTCAGAGGATGCCTGCTCTGGGAAACAGACCATCTAACAGAATCATCATAGAACCTTCTGCAGTACAGAAAGAGGCCATTCAGCCCAGCTCTGCACCAAGTCTTCGACAGAGCATCTTTCGGAGAATCAATTAATTTAATTCCAAGGGAAAGGGGAGGAGTCAAGTGGGAATTGAACTCAGACCTCTGGGTCGTTGCAACGCATATGGTGACTGTAGACCCAAACTGAAACCGGAGAAGAAAATACAAGAGTGTCTTTCTTTCCACCCATTGCAATTAGTCCCGAGGATACTCACAAACCATATTCAACAGCCCAAACATGAAACCATGTGACACCATGTGATGGCGTTGGCACCGAGCAAATTAACAACACTGTGCAGCTGTCCAAGTTTTCAGTGCCTGATACTGAGGGTCTTAAACGCAGTTTTTAGAATGTGCCAATGCCAGTTTCTGCTTGGCATCAACTCAGGAGGCGTTTTCTGCCCCATGGCAATTTTTCTTCTCACTCTGACGAGCACCTTTGGAAGTATTGACAGATGTGGGTGACAGGGATTCATTGCTGGAAACATAGTGTCAAGAAATCCATGGATATTTAAATAATTCTGGAATTAAAAAACTCAGTAACAATGATCGTGAAACTACCAGATTGTTATAACACACCTAGTTCACTGGTACCTTTAGGGAAAGAAATCTGCCATCATTACCCAGTCTGGCCTATATGAGTCCAGAGCCACAGCAATGTGGTTGACTCTTAACTGCCCTTTGAAATGGCCTAGCAAGCCACTCCGACAAAAGTTAGCACTGTGGTTGTACCTAGCTACATGGAGTGTAGCAGTTCAACAAAGTGGGTCACCACTACCACCACCAGGGGCAGTTAGGGATGAGCAATAAATGCAGACAGTGCCAATGACACTCACATCCCACAAATCAATAATGAAAATATCCATGTACGTGGCTTTTTTCCGCCAGAACCCATCTTCACTTAATCTTAGTCGCTCCATTTCAGCAACAGTTTGGGGCAAGAGTTCCACATTTTAATAACCCCTGCATAAATCGGAACATTCCATAACCTCTTTAATCTTCTTTATGATTATCTTAGCTCCATATCCTCTTGTTACCATTTGACTGAACATTGTGAAAACAATAACTATTTACCTCTTGGTAACCCTTAATGATTTTGACAATTCTTATCAGTTCTTCTCTTGATCCACTTGGCACTTGAGGAGAAAACTTTTCAAATCTCATTTAGTCGCTGATTATGTCCCAGTGAATTCTGCTGCTTGTATATCCTTCCTATAATGTTATATCCAAAACTAAACACCATACTCCAATTGCGGCCTGACTAAAATCATGATCAAGATTTTATTATATGTATTCACTAGATTTAAAACCAACTTTGTCCTGTTTGTGTCTACTGGTGTTGCCACTTTAAATGATCTGTATTCTTACTTGCAAAAGGCATGACTTCACATCTTTTCTTTGTTGAACTGCATCTGCCCCTGCTCATCTACCCGTGTCCTCTTCCCGTCTTCTCAATACCCCTTGGCACAATTTGCCAGACCACAGCAATTTGGATCCATCAGAAAATTCCAATATTGTTTCCTCGGTTCCCAAGTTCAGACCATTGATGTATCTGAAAATTAGAGGAGCTTCAATCGTGACCTTTGTGGGATACCACTCACTACAATTTTCCAGGCCAGGGTATCTTTTCTACCCCAATCCTTTCCTTTCTGGCCTCCGGACAATTTGACCACATACTCTTTAATTCCTGGTGACTAAACAAGTGGGAAAGATCTTAGAAGATATATGTGTGCACACTCTTCCATATCCTTGATTTTTGAGTCCTCCATTTTTCCTTTCTCTTCTTGATTTGATTTGTCACGTGTTAGTATACAGTGAAAAGTATTATTTCTTGCGTGCTACACAAAACATACTGTACATAGAGAAGGAAAGGAGAGGGTACAGAATGTAGTGTTACAGTCATAGCTAGGGTATAGAAAAAGATCAACTTAATGCAAGGTAGATCCATTCAAAAGTCTGATGGCAGCAGAGAAGAAACCGTTCGAGTCAGTTGGTACGTGTCCTCAGACTTCTGTATGTTTTTCCCGATGGAAGTAGGTAGGAGAGAAAATGTCCAGGGTGCATGGGATCCTTCATTATGCTGGCTGCTTTTCCGAGGCAGCGAGAAATGTAGACAGTATCAATGGATGGGAGGCTGGTTTGAGTGATGGACTGGGCTTTGTTCATGACTCTTTGTAGATTCTTGTGGTTCTGGACAGAGCAGGAGCCCATACCAAGCTGTGATTCAGCCAGTAAGAACGCTTTCTATGGTGCGTCTATAAAAGTTGGTGAGAGTCGTAGTGGACATGCCAAATTTCCTTAGTCTTCTGAGAAAGTAGAGACATTGGTGGGCTTTCTTAACTATAGTGTCGGCGTGGGGGGACCAGGACAGGTTGTTGGTGATCTGGACGCCTAAAAACCTGAACATTTCTACCTCGTCCCCATTGATACAGACAGGGGCACGTCCTCCACTACGCTTCCTGAAGTCGATGACAATCTCCTTCATTCTGTTTACATTGAGGGAGAGATTATTGTCACTGCACCAGTTCACCAGATTCTCTCTTTCCTGTACTCTGTCTCGTCATGTTTGAGATCCAACCCACTACAGTGGTGTCATTAGCAAACTTGAAAATTGAGTTGGGTGGGAATTTAGCTCTACAGTCATGGGTGTATAAGGAGTATAGTAGGGGGCTGAGAACACAGCCTTGTGGGGCACTGATGTTGAGGATTATCGTGGAGAAGGTGTTGTTGCCTATTCTTACTGATGGTGATCTGTAGGTTAGGAAGTTCAGGATCCAGTTGCAGAGGGAACAGCCGAACTCCAAGCCAAGGACTTTGGAGATGAGTTTTGTAGGAATAATGGTGTTGAGGCTGAGCTGTAGCCAATAAATAGGAGTCTGACATAGGTGTCTTTGTCATCTAGGTGTTCCAGGGTTGAGTGCAGGGCCAGGGAGATGGTGTCTGCTGTGGACCTGTTGCGGCGCTAGGTGAACTGTAGTGGATCCAGACAATCTGGGAGGCCGGAAGCAATTCATGCCATGACTAACCTTTTGAAGCACTTCATAATGATAGATGTCAGAGCCATTGAACAATAGTCATTAAGGCACGCTGCTTGGCTTTTCTTTGGTATCAGGATGATGGTCTTCTTCTTGAAGCAGATAGCGATCTCAGATTGGTGTAAAGAGAGATTGAAGATGTCTGCGAATACCCCCGCCAGCTGGTCTGCACAAGACCTGAGTGCTTGACTGGATTCCCCATCTAGGCCATTTGCTTTCTGCGGGTTGACCTTCAAGAAGGTTGCTCTGATGTTGGCAATGGTGACCTCAGATACAGGTTCTTCTGAGGCTTCTGGGGTGGAGGGCATGCTCCCACTCACCTCTTGCTCAAAATTGGCATAGAATGCATTGAGCTCATCGGGTAGGGGTGCATTGGTGCCGGCGATTTTACGTGCCTTCATCTTGAGGCCTGTAATGTCTTGCAGACCTTGCCATAGTCAGCGGGAGTCCGTATGGCTAACCTGAGACTCTTCCACAATTATATAATTTAATTTCTGCCCCCCAATGTTCTTAATTGCCTTTTATTGCAAGAATTTTAGAGGGCTGGTCACCTGTCCAAAAGATTGCCTTGCTGGAAGTTGAGTGAGGATAAATAGCTTTGAATTCCTTTGACAGCATCTTCCAAACACATGACCTCTACCATCTAGGAGGACAAGGGCAGCAGATACATGGAACTATCATCACCTGCAAATTCCCCTGCAAGTCACTCACCATCCTGACTTGTAAGGCCATTCCTTCACTTTTGCTGGGTAAAAATCCTGGAGCTCCCTGCCTAACAGCACTGTGGGTGTACCTACACCACACTGATTGCAGTGATTCAAGAAGGCAACTCACTACCACCTTCTCAAGGGCAATTAGGGATGGGCAATAAATGCTAGTCTAGCCAGTGACACCAGATCCCATTAATAAATGAAAAAAAAACAAAGCCTGGCTTCGATATCACAACACAATTGCGACCCCATGGTTGATTGAATGTACATTGCTCCCTGCCTGCCACACATGTAGTTTTAGATGTACTTTTATGCCTGAACTGTAAGAATGAAGTCGTGGTTTGTCATTTTAATTGAGCATTACTAGTCCACCACTTCCCCGTTACCTGCTGAATTTGTTTATCTACTTTTGTTACTATATGATCGTTACACGTTTTCACTGATTACTTAACCTATATATATGCAGCTTTGACTCAAGTCACACTTCAATTCAGCCTTTGGGCCGCAATGGGTTTCTTGAGTAAAATGCCACTATAATTAGATAGTTAAAGAACCCATTTGAACAGTCGTGCCCCACACTTGGCGGCATATTGATTCCCACTCCCAGACAGTTTAGGATCTTTCAGCCTTTTTTTTATCCATATTTCAGTCACTTTGTATCTTTTCACAGTTTACCTTGTGGGTCACTTTCTCACACTTCACTTGTGCGTTACAACCTTGGCAACCCTCCCATTTTGCCCAGTTCAGTCGCATTTTCTTTGCAGAACATGACTGCGCCTCTGAAATAGCATTGACGTACCTCTCTGACAATCCAAAAATAATCTCTCGAGGGACCTAAACCATCCATCATGGCATTGAATGCTCCAAGAATTAATATTTTAACCAAGCATATTTGGCACAGACCATCGGTACAAAGCTCAAAGGTCGAAAATTTCAAACACAAGTTCAAATAAAACCAACATTCACATCTGTGCAGCAGTAACAACCAGCTTCAGCACAAATAAGCTGAGGCATTGACAGGGTAAAGGGATCCAAGATGTTGATGGGTTTTCCCAAATCATCTGCTGTCCGTTTCTGCTTTAAAAGACTGGGATGCAAAGTGAACAGAAAAAAACTTTAGGACATTGAAGAAAACAGTTTTACGGCCCCAAGGTTGTTACTGCCTCCTGCACAAAGCCCAGCAACTGGCTCTCTTTACTACCTAACAAAAGAACTGCTGTCACTGTCTAGTTTACCCACCTACACAAGAGCGAAATGATCTTTAGCAGCTGCGGCTGCTGTCAGTTTTGACATCTTTGGCTGATTTTCTCCAGTAAAATTAAGCCTCAAATTTTTGATTGCAAGGCTTTAATCCTGCACATGTGCAAGACTAAAAAGAACTTTTCCAGCAACCCAGACAATCCAAATTGAATGGCAGTCTTCATCAGTTCCTTGGAAACTCGGCTGAGTAAATGTAATTGACGTAAGCTAACATTCAACATATTTGCCACATGCACAAGCTGGGCACTGTGCCAGGCTGAACCTAAACAAGGCAACTGTTGCGGGGCACCTTAAGCCTGTGTACCAGAGTAAGGCAGACTTCATCACAGCAGGCACCTGTCAGGTAGGAAAGTTACCAGCCAAACATTTGCTCTGTAGAACTTCCCTGTATAAATAAACAAGAGACTCCAGGCTCAAAGGACTGTACACTTATGAATTGACAGACTGGAATTTTCTGTGTGGGGGGCATCATTGGAAAGTTATGTCCATTTATGTGCCCATGTTCCTGGTGTCTACCTGCACCGAAGTTTTCTACCTCTCTCACTAATGTACACTAAAATGCAAACATGGTTATGAACAGACGAGTGGAACTCACACATATCTTCCTTCTTGAAGCTTGAAAATGACAATTTCAGGTCATCTATCCATCATTCAGGCACAGCAGCTTTTTCTGGCATGCTTTGCTCAAAATCAGTGTAACCAACGCAAAAGATGGCAGAATTTTAAATGAAAATTGCATTCAGCACAAATCAAGTTAGTGCCACCTTTATGGCTCGTCTAAATATGTCACGCTGGAAGACAGCGCCACCCACAAAATGGCCACTGAATGGTCGATCGAACGAACCACTGTGGCATGCTTCCACTGATTGAGTTCAATCATGAGCCGCAAGGAAGCTCAACAATTAATTTGGTTCTTTTAACCACAAGGACGCTATCAGGCACATTTACAAAGCTCTTAAGTGGAACCTCTATTTCCTCAGGAGGCTAAGGAAATTTAGCACGTCAGCTATGACTCTCATCAACTTTTACAGATGCCCCATAGAAAGCATTCTTTCTGGTTGTATCACAGCTTGGTATGGGCTCCTGCTCCGCCCAAGTTCACGAGAAACTACAAAAGGTTGTGAATGTAGCCCAATCCATCAAGCAAACCAGCCTCCCTTCCATTGATTCTGTCTACACTTCCCACTGCCTTGGCAAAGCAGCCAGCATAATTAAGGACCCCACGCACCCCGAACATTCTCTCTTCCACCTTCTTCCATCAGGAAAAAAAGATACAAAAGTCTGAGGTCACATACCAACCAACTCAAGAACAGCTTCTTTCCTGCTGCCATCAGACTTTTGAATGTACCTACCTCACACTAAGTTGATCTTTCTCTGCACCCTAGCTATGACTGTAAGCTACATTTTGCACTCTCTCATTTCCTTCTCTATGAATGGTATGTTTTGTCTGTATAGCCTGTAAGAAACAATACTTTTCACTGTATGTTAATACATGTGACAATAATAAATCAAATCAACCTCGTTTAATTTACTAAGAAACTAAATACTGTCCCCCAATATAACTAGTGAATGGATTTGAAGAGTCATTTCAGAATGGGTTAGCCACAGATGATAGACTGGCACTAATTACTGTGCATAATATTTTTGTGGTAAACCTATTTTTCGTTGTATTTAATTTGCACCAAGTCACCACCCTTAACCATATTTTTAAAAATTTTTGAAAGCAAAATTCAGTTAAAAAAGAGGTTCTAAAAAGCTGACTGATTGCACTGGTTTGTGGCAGATTTTGCTTTACGCACACTTCTTCAGCTTAGGGGCACAACCACGAATTGAGATGTGTTCAAGTATGAAGGATGGCCAAAAATGGACGAGGAGACTTGGACACAACAAAACAATACATGTGACACTGTGACACTCAGGTTGCCTTGATGTTTTACATCAAGTATCTGTTCTAAGGGCACCTTTACATAGGAAATTTTGCCCTGACCTTAGCCTCTCGTCCCCTGTATCTTTAAGCAGATTGGAATGGAAACATTCAGTAGATCTTAATGGTGACAAACCCAGGGAAATTTCTATGCTGATACACACCAGAAATATTAGCTCCTGCAAGGTCCTCTGTCAATACGGAACTTTGAGGAGTGTTTGGTATGCTTTATACCACTGACAGTATACTCCAGTCACTGCAGGCTAGCTTTGTCTGATCTGCAACTAGAAATTTAGTAGCAGCTTCCAAATTGCCAACATCCTTCAATACATGCCACTTCTGAATGTGGGCTTGTGCTTTTTACGGGACAGGCCACTTAAACAATTCCCACACTAGAAATGGAATGATGAATTAGGCATTACATTGTAGAATGCCTATAGCATTATGCTATAAGGAGATCATAGAATCATAGAACCCTACAGTGCAGAAAGAGGCCCTTTGGCCCATCGAGTCTGCACCGAACACAATCCCACCCAGGCCCTACCCCCATATCCCTACATATTATACCCACTAATCCCTCTAACCTACGCATCCCTGGACACTAAGGGGTAATTTCTTAGCATAGCCAATCCACCTAACCCACACATCTTTGGACTGTGGGAGGAAACCGGAGTACCCGGAGGAAACCCACACAGACACAAGGAGAATGTGCAAACTCCACACAGACAATGACCCGAGCCAGGAATCGAACCCAGGTCCCTGGAGCTATGAAGCAGCAGTGCTAACCGCTGTGCTACCGTGCTGCCCATCTGCCAATATATTTTTTAAATGTGTATGAAAGTGTGTTCAAGGTTCAAATTCAGTCAGAACTGATTGTACAGAGGGAGAGTCACACAGGGATGGTAAGGCTGATGGCAATTTAAAGAGGAAGAATTCCATTAAGAAAAAGTTGTGAAGAGGAGGCTTCTGATCTATGAATGTCCAAGGACTACAGAAAGAGGCAGAACTTCCTGACAGGGCCATCAAGCTTCATCTCGAGGAACTGATTCAGAGAAAGAGGGGCCTCATTGACATTGCTCACCATAGGACCCCCACCCTCACTAAGGAGGTTGCTTCTACTGTGAGTGCCAGGTGAACCATACCACAGGGCTCGGAACCGGTGCAGGAACAAGGTCAACAACCTCAGCTGAGTAAATCAGCCAAGGTGCAAAGACCCACCATCATATATTGTTAATGCAGCATACAAAGCACGTTTGGCACACACAAAGGAAATAGGGTCAGGAGTAGGACATTTGGCCCCTCAGGCCTGCTTTGCCATTCAATACCATAACAAAGATTGACAAAAAAGTTGATAAAGGAGGGTAGAAGAAGCTATGAAGCTGGGCTAGCGCTTAATATAAAAAAGGATAGCAAGAGTTTTTATAAATATATAAAAAGGAAGAGGCTGGCTAGGGTGAACGTTGGTCCCTTAGCGGATGAGAAAGGGGACCTAGTGGTAGGGGATGGGGATATGGCTAAGGTCTTGAATAACTTTTTTGTTTCTGTCTTCACGGAGGAGGACGTGAATAATTTGCCGGGTGTTAGCGATGGAAAGGTGGTAGGACTGGAGGGTCTTAATGACATTACTGTTACTAGAGAGGTGGTGCGCAACAGACTGGAGGGGCTGATTGTGGACAAGTCCCCAGGACCGGATGGAATGCATCCGAGGGTTCTGAAAGAAATGGCGGAGGTGATAGTGGATGCCTTGGTGGTTATTTTCCAGACGTCGCTGGATTCCGGGGAAGTGCCGGAGGATTGGAAAACGGCTAATGTTACGCCGTTGTTTAAGAAGGGTGCCAGGCAAAAGGCGGGGAATTACAGGCCGGTTAGTTTAACGTCTGTGGTAGGTAAAATGTTAGAATCCGTCATTAAGGAGGAAATTGCGAGGCATCTTGAAGGGAATTGCTTGATAGGGCAGACGCAACACGGTTTCATTAAAGGGAAGTCGTGTCTGACAAATTTACTGGAGTTCTATGAGGATGTGTCTAGGGCGGTGGATAGAGGAGAGCCGGTGGATGTGGTCTTTCTGGATTTTCAGAAGGCGTTTGATAAGGTACCTCACAAGAGGTTACTGCAGAAGGTCAGAGGACATGGAGTTGGGGGTAGGGTGTTAGCGTGGATAGAGGATTGGTTGTCAAATAGGAGGCAGAGAGTGGGGGTCAATGGGTGCTATTCGGATTGGCGGTTGGTGACTAGTGGGGTGCCCCAGGGGTCGGTGCTGGGGCCTCAGCTATTTACCATTTATATAGATGATCTGGAGGAGGGAACCGAGTGTAGGGTGTCGAAATTTGCTGATGACACCAAGATTGGGGGAAAGGCAAATTGTGCGGAGGGTGTGGAGAGTCTGCAGAAGGATCTAGATAGGCTGGGCGAATGGGCCAGGAAATGGCAAATGGAATTTAATGTTGGCAAGTGTGAGGTGGTCCACTTTGGTAGGAAGAATGGTAGGAAGGACTATTACTTACGTGGCGAAAAACTGCAGCAGGCGACGGTGCAGAGGGACCTCGGGGTCCTTGTGCATGAGTCGCAAAAACCCAGCCTGCAGGTGCAGCAGGTGGTCAGGAAGGCGAATGGGATGCTGGCCTTCATAGCGAGGGGGATTGAATATAAAAGTAGGGAGGTCTTGCTGCAGCTGTATAGGGCATTGGTGAGGCCGCAGCTGGAGTACTGTGTGCAGTTTTGGGCGCCGCACCTGCGCAAGGATATTTTGGCCTTGGAGGGAGTGCAGAGGAGGTTTACTAGGCTGATACCGGAGTTGAGGGGGTTGAGCTATGAGGAGAGGCTGAATAAACTAGGCTTGTACTCGTTAGAGTTTAGAAGAATGAGGGGAGATCTCATTGAGACGTATAAGATGATGAATGGGATGGATAGGATAGAGGTGGAAAGACTCTTCCCGCTCAAAAAAGACAGTAGGACTAGGGGGCACAGCCTCAAGATAAAGGGGGGGCGGTTCAGAACGGAGTTGAGGAGGAACTTCTTCACTCAAAGGGTGGTGAATCTCTGGAATTCTCTGCCCGTTGAAGTGGTGGAGGCTGCCTCGCTAAATATTTTTAAGAAGCGGGTTGATGGGTTTTTGATAAGAGAAGGGATTAAGGGTTATGGGGAGAGGGCGGGAAAGTGGAACTGAGCCACGACAGATCAGCCATGATCTTATTGAATGGCGGGGCAGGCTCGAAGGGCCAGATGGCCTACTTCTGCTCCTATTTCTTATGTTCTTATGTTCTTATAATCTTCCACCTCAGCAACACTTTCCTGCTCTATCCCCATGTCTCTCGATTCCCTTAAAGTCCAAAAATCCATCGATCTCCATCTTGAATACACTCAACCACTGCACACTTGCAGCTCTCTGGGCTAGAGAATTTCAAAGGCACACAACCTTGAGTAAAAAAAAAACTCACATTAATAGTGTACTCTTAGGGCAGGATTTTCCAGCCACGCTCGCTCCAAAATCAGAAAATCCTGCCTGAGGTCAACGGATGTTTGCATGGTCTGCCCCTCCCCACCCACTACAATCCCTGCGGCGGGTGGGATGGGAAATGTCCCCCCTTAATGTCCTTCGCACTCCCAGTGTTCACCTCGAAGTGCTTCCCAACTCCTAAATTGGTGTGCTTCCAGCCAAAAGGAATCCTTCCATCTAAAGTGTGGACTGCTATATATACACGTTTCCACACCCTCTAAGGCATTATTTTCACTTTGGGCTTTTCCACTAAATTTGATTAAACGGAAGTTTGTGTGGGATACATACCTGGCAGCTGAACCCCAATAGACCTCCTGCTCCCAAAATGAACATTGCTCCCCACTGCAGATTGTATCCCAGCACTTATGAGTTTTGCTGTGTCTCATTTTAAACTCTGCAACTCCTCACTTCTTTTCCTCTTGCGCAAAATGACTGGCCTAGAACAACCATAAGATATCACCCGCAGGTGCAGGTGGGAGCTCTAACTTCACACGTTTTCACAGATAATCTTGACAACCAGGGACACTTCATCGGTTACTGTACCTGGGAATCAAGCTCAGGAAGGGGACAGGATTTTTTTTGCTGGTTGACTGCTTCATCTATATCCCAGGAAAGAGAATGTAAATATTGTTACGACTACAAACTTTAGCCTAGGCAGTCAGAATCCAAATCCAGAGTACAGCTAGTGAATGGCTTCTGTAAATATACAAGTTTTCTTCCATGTAATATATATGGAACATTCAATCACGAAAAAACAACAACTATATTTTTAGTTGAAGACTGTTGGTTTTCCTGGAACTTTGTGATGCTTCCCCCATAATGTTTCCAGATTAACGAAAGTTGGCTGGGCTGATTCCTGGGATGAGGGGCTTGTCCCATGAGGAGAAATTCTGTAGACTAGGTTGATATTACCTGGAGTTTAGAAGAATGAAAGGTTTTTTTTCACGGCATTGCTGGCTAAGCCAGCATCTGTTGCCCATCCCTAATTACCTTTTGGAAGGTGGAAGCACTATGCACAGTGCTGTTAGGGAGGGAGTTCAGGATTTTGACCCAATAATAGTGACCCAGCAACGATACATTTCCAAGTCAGGATGGTAACTTGGAGGGGAATTTAGAGGTGGTGATGTTCCTTTTTGCCTGCTGCCATTATTCTTCTAGATGGTAGGGTTCATGGGCTTGTAAAGTGCTGCTTAAGGAGCCTGGGTGAATTGCTGCAGTGCATCTTGTAGATGGGATGGTACACAGTGCTGCCACTATTTGTCGATAGTAGTTTATGTAATTTTCCCTTGTAGTTTCCCTTTGAGTCCAGCTATCATTCCAGTAAATCCACACTGCATTCCCTCCCTTCAAGGACAATATATCCTTCCTAATGTTTAGAAGGAAAACTGCTTACAGCGACTCAAGTGAGATTTAACCAGGGGTTGCATAGCTGAAATTTAACATCTATATATTCTAGTCTTCCAGATATAATGGGGTGGAGGTCTTATGGCTGTGGTAATAGTTCAGTTCCACTTTAGGACTTGATGGCTGTGGAAGGAGTGTTCATTGTGGCCAAACAGGTTAGTTACCAGCCTGTAAAATCTTCCAGTACATCTGACGGCAGGTGGTAAGAGTGGGAGAGTTTCCTATCAGCCACACTGCATAAGGCAACAGCAAACCACTACAGTACCTTACCAAACATAATCATGGATAACCAGTATATGGTTGTCAATGCTCTCTTAGGGGATGATACTTGGAGGAGATATAATGGCCAGCATTCTGTTCGTCTGTTTGATTCTTTTCCATACATGTTCATGTTCTTTTGTACCTGGACTCCCAAGTCTTTTTGGACCTCCACTGTTTCTAGCTTTTCATCTTTTAGGAATGATCCTGCTCTAATCTTTTCAAGTCCAAAGTGGGTGACCTCACAATTGCCTACATCAAATTCCATTTGCCCCAGTTTTGCCCATTCACTTACTCTCTCAATATCTATCTGGGTCAATAATTTGCCTTCAATTCTGTGAATGTTGAGGTTCAATGTAGAGGGACTCTTTTGCAGGGGGTGGGGAAACGGCACTACAGTGGGGGCCTCATTTCTGGGTTGGTCACTGTAACTTCCCTTGCAGAAGTAGTACAGGGGGGAATAAATATCTGAATAGTGCTCAGGGAGTGAATGAACGTGCTCTAGCTCATTTACATAGTCCAGAGCTAGTTTTACTTTATGATGTCAGATTGAATTGCCTTCTGAAATGTGGCCTTCACACCGCATGGCGCCCAGTTCACCTGAGCAATCATGGAGAAAACAGCATGCCATCAAACAGCCAATAATCCAGTGAAATCCAGAACCTTAAATTCACTGAGGTCATTCACTGAATATCATTTCAGTGGCAGAGGGCCAGGCTTCCTGAGAACAGAGCTTACAGGGCCTGTTGCCCATGACAACTGTGTTTGCTGCTGTCAGAATCTGCTCTGAGCTTGTGGGAACCCTGAACCAGAGATGTCCTCCTTTCATTAGCTAACGTCTATATACGGATCTCTCTTTCACCTAGTTCTGTCCTGATTTCTAACCTGTTCTAACAACGCTATCGATTTGCCACACTGAGCGCTGGCCTCTTCCCAAGAAGCTCTGGTTGGCTCATGTGCAGAAATGTTCCAGAATCAAAATATTCAGAAACAGCTTGCACCTCTGCCCTTTCCTTGGTGAATGAGTGTTGTGAGGCCTGCACAAATAGACAAACAAGCCACTTTTATACCTTGGGCCCAGCCTATCCGCACACCACCTCCACCCAGTCAACAACAAAGTAGGCCCTGTATCCTGCTACTCACTGCCTGTGACAGAAAAATATGGAGCCACGCCCGGCCAAGAGAGGAAACAGAAAGAACATTCATCGCCGTCAAGGCAGGAACAGGGGCTTGCAAAGCCAAAAATAACAGCCTGAACCATCTGCATTCCTTGTGTAAAATGGTTCACCTTGAAGTATACAGGGATGAAAATGGGCAGTATGAAAGAATGCTATATGAGGCTTGATCGCTCAAAGAGGCCACTGTTCAAATCACACAAGCAAGATTCGTTAAGCCCAAATGGTCACGTGTGTCAAGGTTATTTCTTCTTCTAAGCTACTTAAGAAAATCTATGAATAAAAAGGCCTTCAGATGGTTTGCTCATGCCCAATCCTGCTCCATCCCTCTCATTAACATGCATCGTGGTTATATTACAGGACTAGTAATCCAGAGACAAGTTCAAATTGCAGTGGGGGAATTTAAATTTAGTCAATTAAATAAACTTAGAATGAAAAGCTACTGTCAGTATATGGTCTCGCTCCAAAATAAAGTTGAAAATTTATTTATTAGTCACATTACATAACACTGCAATGAAGTTATTGTGAAAATCCTCTCGTCGCCACACTCCGGCGCCTGTTCGGGTACACTGAGGGAGAATTTAGCATGGCCAATGCACCTAACCAGCATGTCTTTTGGACTGTGGGAGAAAACCCATGCAAAACGGAAAGAACGTGCACACTCTGCACAGACAGTGACCCAAGCCAGGAATTGAACCCAGATCCCTGGCAGCAGTGAGGCAGCAGTGCCACCCTCCAGGTTTTAAACACAGAAATCTGGGCAGACACTTCAGTGCAGTGCGGGACAGCACAGTGACACAGTGGTTGGCACTGCTGCCTCACAGCACCAGGGACCCAGGTTTGATTCCTGGCTTGGGTTACTGTCTGTGTGGAGTTTGCACATTCTCCCCGTGTCTGCGTGGGTTTCCTCCGGGTGCTCCAGTTTCCTCTCACAGTCCAAAGACGTGCGGGTTAGATGGATTAGTCATGTTAAGGCGCCCTTTAGTGTCAGGGGGACTAACTAGGGTAAAATGCCTGGGGTTATGATTTTAGTAAAGCATTTGACAAGGTGCCTCATGGGCTGGTGCTGGTGAGGTTAAATCTCACGGGATAAAAGGTGAGCTAGCTAGATGGGTGGAGAACTGGCTTGGCCATAGGAAACAGAGGGTAGCAGCGAAGGGGTCTTTTTTCGGTTGGAGGTCTGTGACTAGTGGTGTTCCGCAGGGCTCTGTACTGGGACCTCTGCTGTTTGTGATATATATATATAAATGATTTGGAAGAAGATGTAGCTGGTGTGATCAGTAAGTTTGCAGACAACACAAAGATTGCTGGACTTGCGGATAGTGATGAACATTGTCAGAGAATACAGTGGGATATAGATAGGCTGGAAAATTGGGCGGAGAAATGGCAGATGGAATTTAATCCAGATAAATGCGAAGTGATGCATTTTGGTAGATCTAATGCAGTGGGGAGCTATACAATAAATGGCAGGGCCATCACGAGTATAGACACACAGAGGGACCTGGGGGTGCAAGTCCACAGATCCCTAAAGGTGGCAGCATAGGTGGAGAGGGTGGTGAAGAAGGCATATGACATGCTTGCCTTTTTTGGACGGGGCACAGAGTATAAAAGTTGGCATATGATGTTGCAGCTATATACAACATTGATCAGATCACATTTGGAATACTGCGTCCAGTTCTGGTCACCACACTATCAGAAGGCTTTGGAGAGAGTACAGAAAAGGTTTACCAGGATGTTGCCTGGTATGGAGGGTCGTAGCTATGAGGAGAGATTGGGTAAACTGAGGTTGTTCTCCCTGGAAAGACGGAGGATGAGGGGTGACCTAATAGACGTGTATAAAATTGTGAAGGGCATAGATAGGGTGAACAGTGGGAAGCTTTTTCCCAGGTCAAAGGTGACGAACACAAGGGGTCACAAGTTCAAGGTGAGGGGGGGCAAGGTTCAACACAGATGTCAGGGGGATGTTTTTTTACACAGAGGGTGGTGGGGGCCTGGAATGCACTGCCAAACAAGGTGGTTGAAGTGGACATGCTGGGATCGTTTAAGACTTATCTAGATAGTCACATGAACAGACTGGGAATAGAGGGATACAAACAAATGGTTTAGTTGGGCGCAAGGGAGGCGCAGGCTTGGAGGGCTGAAGGGCCTGTTCCTGTGCTGTATCGTTCTTTGTTCTTTGATAGGGCTTGGGTGGGATTGTGGTCGGTGCAGACTCTATGGGCCAAATAGCCTCCTTCTGGACTGTAAGGTCCAATGATTTTAGTATTGAGGAAGAGCTGCACTGTTAGTAGTGCCATGTTTTGAAGGAGATATTAAACCGAGGCCCTGTCTACCTTCTTGGGTAGATGTGAACAATCTCATGACAGTATTTTGAAGAAGAGCAGGGGAGTTCACCCCAGTATCCTGGCCAATGTTCATCCCCCAATCAACATTAGAAAAACAGGTTATGTGATCATTACCAGTATGCTGTTTATGGGATCTTGCTGTACGCAAATTGGCTGCTTCATTTCCTATATCACCATAAGGGCATAAGACATAAGAGCATAAGTAGGCTATTAGCCCATCGGGTCGGCTCTGCTGTTCAGTGAGATCATGACTGATATAATATTTTTCCCACCTTATCCCCATAACTCGCAATTCTCTTACTGATTAAAAATTTATCTATTTCAGCCTTGAACATATTTAACCACCCATCTCTCTCTTAAATGGGCGATCTCTTACTCTGAGATTATGCACTCTGGTCCAAGACTCTCCCACGAGGGGAAACAACTTCTCAGCATCTTCCCTGTCGGCATCTATCACAACAATGACTAAACTTAATTAGCTGTAGAGCACTTGGGCTGTCTGGTGATCCTGAAAATAGAAATGAGAACCTTTTTTAAAATCAATGTAGATACAGAAATGACTCCAGTTCAGGTTTCACTTCATTTCAACAGGAACCAAGGTTATTGCTGCCTGGACTAAGATTGGTATAATCCTTACCTTAGGTTTGTGTTGGTTCCCCCTCATTCCATATAAACATTTCTAATCATTGTTAGGAGGTGCTGCACGATAATATTCTCATTTCTTCAGATGCATCTGATTAAGACATGATGGAGAATGACTCTCCCAATCTTCTAATGAATAGAATAAGGTGGTTTAGTTCACAGCTGGATCTACTCCTGAGCCTGGGGGAAACTGCCGAGCAACCAATCACCTTACTGAATATTGTGGCATCAATATTAAGACTATTCTCTTTACTTTGGAAGGTAATAGACATCAGCAAGGAAATGAACTTTTAATCTTTGCACAAAATTAATGAGAGGAATATAAATGTGCTTCTCAAAAGGTTTTGGCTATCAGGGAAAGGGGATAGTGCCCCTATGTCAATTGGAAAAAGAAAACTAGAAACAATGCTGCTGACTTCAAAGAGAAAACTTCAAACTTCCTGACAGAAATCCACCAATCTTCTTCCCTCCAGTAACATCACTCGAGCCTGTTTGCCATTCAATTGGACGCGCATTTCAACTCCATTTACTCCATATCCTTTGACACCCGTACCTAACAAAAACTGGTCAACTGCAGTCTTGAATGCATCAACTCTTCCAATTCTGACCTCTTGCACATCCTCCAATTCCATTGCTCCACTATTGTTGGCCATGTCTTCAGCTGCCTGGGCCCTAAACTCTGGAATTCCCTCCCTAACCCTCTCCATCTCTTCTTCTTCTTTAAGTTGTTCCTTAAAAATCTTTGACCAAGAATTTGGTCATCTGACCAATTTCCTTATGTATCTTGGTGTTGGATGTTGTTGAATGACACTCCTGCAAAGCACATTGGGATGTATCACTATGGTAAGAGCACTATTTAAATGAAAGCTGTTGTTGCTGTTGAGACCTGGACTCAGTACTGCTCCATCACATTGCCATGGATGCCCGTAGCAAAGGAAGAGCGCAAAATGCTGAGAGGTGGTGATGATATCCCAGCATCTATGGCATTGGGTCAAAGGTTGACTGTTGCCCACTTGCAATCAGGAGTTGAGTGTGAACTCTCATCTGTGCAACTCAGGAAAGACTCAGTGAGCAAGACACCAGTTTACCAAATGAGACACCCGTAGTAATACTGTCTATCTTGGCTCAAAATCCTGGAACTCCCTCCCTAGCAGTACAATGGGTGTACTGACACTTCATGGACTGCAGTGATTCAAGAAAATATCACCACCTTCTCAAGAACAATTAGTGATGGACAATAAATGCTGGCCTAGCCAGCAATGTCCACATCCCATGAAAGGGTTGAAAATAAAAATCCACAGGAAGGGAAGATTAAATTTGAAGGAGCAGCTCTTGACGGAGAATGTTGTTTGAATGTTTACATGCATGTTTGTGGGTAGAGAGACCAAAGTACTACTTTCCTCTGTGCCAGTTTGGGGGCTGATGTTCAGTATGCCCCTACAACTTTTCCCATGTCAACCACAGTCACAAAGAGGGTTTGAGTGATGCAATTTGCATTGCAGTAATGGAAGGGTTAAAGTTTAAAGGTTAAAGGACTAAGGCCTTCACAAGATGAAAGAAGGCTGTGCCAGTTTCCTACCAGTGTCTATCTGCATCAGGCAGGAGCCGGTTCAGGAGTTCCTGAAAACATGTGGCTTGCATTCCAAGATGCTGTCCAAGATCATAGGATTTAGGGCAAGTGCCATGACTGCCCATCTCATCTTTTCAAACAATGATTTCAGTTCTGGCTGAATGTTACATGGGCCTTGTGAAGTACGAATCCCTGCACACACCAAATCAGACCAGTCAAACCTGATTGCATAGCTGGGCATGGCACTATTCCAAGGTACTGGCCAGGGACAAGCAGCATTATGAGTACCCATAGTGCTCCAAAATGGTGTCTGCGCTGTCTGCACACACATACGTGGGGCAAATCATGCTGCATGCCATATTGTTTCGCAGTGAATGTCTGCTGGAGTATGCAGAGAAGCAGATCTTGGTGTCAGTCAGCAAAGCTGATACGCTATCTGGCATTGCAATCAATAGGCACAGCTTTAGCATACATTACGTTCACTTTTGAAGGTTTACTAATTTTGCCCTCAGGCAGCTGTCAGCCCTCAAGGAGGAACAGCACCACCTACTGGCCTGGCTATAACCTGCAGCAGAAACTCAAACCTGGGAAAGAGGCAAGAGCGTCCTCCCTCTCACAATACTCACACTCGGATTTGTCTAGTCTCCTGGGCAGCCTCCTATTTTCACCCTCCATTAACTTGAACTCATCAGAAACTCATTAAAAACACATCCTAACTGGCCCCAAGTCCTGTTCACCTATTACTCTGTGCTCACTGACCTTCATTGGCTCTTGGTCCTTGATTTATCATTCTCATCCTGTTTTCAAATCCCTCCATGGCCTCCCCGCTCCCTATCTCCGGAATCTCCTTCAGCCCCCACACAAGATCTCTGCGCTCCTCTAAGCATCCCATATTGTATTCATTCTACCATTGGCAGTCATGCCTTCTGCTTCCTAGGCCCCAAGCTCAGGGATTCCGCCGCCACCGCCCCCCCCCCACCACCCCCCCCCCCCCCCCCACCCAACTTCTTTTAAGACACTCATTAAAACTACGTCATGCTTCCGAACACTCTTTATGTGGTTTGGTGTCAAATTTGACTTGGCACTGCCCCGTGAAGTGCCTTGGGTTACACGTACACAACTTAATTGCATTTCAGTGCATTTGACTCACCACCCAAAACTGACCGAAAATGTCCAATGCGGTATGTTCCTGTCAGTATAATATACTGCCTATATTTGGTGATATGTCAAAGCATCTGGAGTCACTGCAACAGAAAACCTGAGAACAGCTTCAGCACACACCCCTACACACACACAAAGCTGTAGTCACACTTGTGGTGAAGCTTTCAGTTATCATAGTTGCATCTCTCATATTTAAGGATTGCTGGGTCTTGGCTCCAATTCAGTCTCACGCTTTCATTGTGGGGATGATCACAGCAGCAAAAACACCTCATTACCGCACACCAAATGTTTGCTTCCCGAGCAGGGCAGTACGTTGAGGAAATTGTGCATAAAATAGCCTTCTGCTATTTCAGTGTAAAACGATAGGCAGACAGCTCATAGAGACAGGTTATTCCTGAACCTAAAAGAATTAAGAATAATGCTGAGTATTCTCTTCAAAGGCCAGACATTGTCTTTTAATTGTGCGTGGCTTTGTTCTACCAGGTGGCAGGATGTACAATGCAATCACAGCAGTATTGAGATAGTATTTAATGGGATTATTTCTGCTTCAGCTCAATGATAAATCTGACATGATACCACAGGTGGTGGTACGGTATCAAAGTCAAAGCTGAGGTGGGGTTAAAGTTCATTGAGGATGGGGGCACAAAATGGATGGTTGTGGATAGGCTAACTGTCTCATACCCAGATGGTAAGGAGCTTCAAGCAGGGTATATAACAGACAGCAGTGGATCTGCTATCTTCCATTTTGTGTCCTATCTATGTTGAATGCTACCCCTGAAGTTGTTTTACATTGTGGGGCACCAGTTTGGTGCCTCCCTTTGGCATGTCAGAGCTGCTGATTTGAAAAGGTCACTGGCACAAACTGCACTGCCATATGGCTGGGAGCACTCCTCTATTTGGGCACTCAATGATGGGCATTTGTGAAGGAAACTCAGGCAGGAAGATGACCGTCCCTTCCTCCACCAGGACCCCCACAGATTAAAATGTCGAAGGGCTGAAAGGCCTCAACAGATACAGCTCAGTTGGGGCACGGGGATGGGTAGCTTTCAGCCCAGGGGGAGTGCAGATACATACTGTGCGTGATTTTCTGGTCCTTCAAAGCTAATGCCTCTGTTTCAGCAGCAGAGACTTTGCACCAACAGTCAGAAAATCAGCTGAAAATCTGAGGATCCAAGAAAAGCTGGGGCGGCGGGGGGGGCATATTTTCCTGATTTCCTGTTGAGTAAAATGCAGTTTTACTTCCCCATAGCCGGTCACAAATTCCAGATCAAAAAGACAACAGTGGAGGAGTGAATCTAAGGGAGTCAAATACAGGATATATCCCAAATATGACTAAGCAGAGCTTAAACAGAGGAAGTAAGTTATACCAAAACATCATTCAGGTTCCCAGACTTTTTAAACTAATCTCATTCTGGCATGCCCAGCACCCATCCATGAGTGTCAAATATAAACTGAATGGCAGGGTTGGCAATTGGCAACAGGCTGGCTTGCATGGGTCTGCTAGGTATAAAGGGAGAGGGTGCCCAAAGCTCTCCCTCCAGACTGGACACAAAGCAGGAGCTCCTGATAAGGTGAAGTGCCTTGGGGTATTTTGCAAAGTTAAAAGATGCTACAGAAACATAAATTGTTGTTGTATGGGACAGGCACTGTATGGTTTGTGACGCTATACAGCCTACCAGAAGCTGACAAACTACCCACATCACAACACTGGCAGTGCTCCTTCAAAGCAATTCGGGTTACACACAGGGTTTGCAGGGGTATTCAGCTGTGCAAAGTAAACTGGAAAAGTGTCACATTAAAGACATCAAAGGCTTACCCATGTTGGCTAAAGTCACTGTCCAAATCCCCAAAAACATCTGGAGAGACAAAAAAACCAACTCGCATTTTTATAGTGCCTCCCAACCTCAAGATGTTCCAACGTGCTTTGCAGCACCAATGAAGTACTTTTGGAAGTGTGGTCACTGTTGTAATGTAAGAAATGCCAAATTGTGCACAGCAAGCTCCCACAAACAGCATAAGACCATAAGACATAGGAGCAGAATTAGGTCACTCGGCCCATCGAGTCTGCTCCGCCATTCAATAATGGCTAATGTTTTTGTCATCCCCATTCTCCTGCCTTTTCCCCATAACCCCTGATCCCCTTATTAATCAAGAACCTATCTATCTCTGTCTTAAAGACACTCAAATACCTGCCCTCCACAGCCTTCTGCGGCAAAGAGTTCCACAGATTCCCCACTCTCTGGCTGAAGAAATTCCTCCTCATCTCTCTTTCAAAGGATCACCCCTTTAGCCTGAGGTTGTGCCCTCTGGCTCTAGTTTTTCCTACTAGTGGAAACATCCTCTCCACGTCCATTCTATCCAGACCTTACAATATCCGTTAAGTTTTAATAAGATCCCCCCCTCATCCTTCTAAACTCTAACAAGTACAGACCTCAACTGCTCCTCAATCACAAAGCGATAATGACCTGGATTATCTGTTTCTCTGTGGTGTTGACTGAGGGATAAATATTGGCCAGGATACCAGGGCGAATTCCCCTGCTCTTCATCAAAATAGTGGCCAACGGATCTTTTACACCCACCCGACAGTGCAGCATTCCTTCTAGGAGTGTCAGCCTGAAGAAAAAAAATGCACAAACTTCCAGAATCCCTACATTCGGCCCATCAAACCTACACTGACAACAATCCCACCCAGGGCCTATCCCCGTAACCAAACATATTTATCCTGCTGGTTCCCCTGATGCTAAGGGGCAATTTAGCATGTTCAATTAACCTTATCCATTGCCCATTTTCTTGCCCTGCAAATATATGGGCGGAGAATCCCAGCATGATCCATTTGCTCTTTCTGGATATTAGTTTAGTGAGGGCTATTTTTTTTAAAGCGAGCAATTTGAACATTGAATATAGCAGGAAAAGCATACAGAGCCCAGAGGGCCAAGAACTCATCCTGTTTCCTCTAGCCTTCCCAGGACACTTTGCAACATTTTTCGGTCTCATCCCAAACAGTGCACTGCATCCAAGCACCAGGATGGGGGAGAGAGAACAATAGGGAGAATCACAGCAGGAAAAGCCACAGTGGAATTTAAATCCTGATCCACACATCCCTACTTCCTGCAGAATGGAGCTCTCTCACTGCACTTCCCCCCCGCCGCAACAACTCCCTTTCCACTCCATTGGGAAAGGGTGCTGCAAAGTGAAGTCCTTTTCAGCTCCACTTGAAAGCAAATAGTTGGCAAATTAATCTTGCAAGCTAAACAGACATTTCAAAACTCCAACCCCATTTCCTGTCGACACCCACACTCTTAATAGCAGAGGTTTTGCTGCAAATTCCTGGTAATTCCCAGTTTTATTTTGATAAAGAGTCACACGATTCGGGGCTTTGCGTCACGTTCTCTGACTAATAGTGACCATCTGTGCCCCAACGCCAGAAGTGGAGACTGCTTAACATCGATAATATCACGCTTCATGTTGAGTCAGTCTTTATTTGCCCCTGATTGTTTGGAACACACTAAACATTTAGTAAAGCAAATCCCATCCATATAAATTACAATTCAGTGCTCTGAACAGGTCCTCAAAAAGGAGCCCGGGAAAAATAAAGAGCCCTTAAATTCTCCCTATGCTTAAAGGGAGATTATTCAAAGATAAATCATTATATAATCCATAGCATGAGTAAGTGGAAGGGTACATCATCATGGTATCATTCAGGTAGATATTTGTTTTTTTTTAAATATTTGATTCGGAAATCCCTCCTAATGTGGTATAACAAGTAAACACAGACCATCTAGCTTGTTATTTCATAGAAATGAGAGTCACCATAGTATCTAATGATGGAGTCAATAATCAAAGAGGATTAGGAAATCATTTAGGAAAGCTAAATACAATCAAACCCAATCAACATGATTTTATGAAAGGTAAATAATGTGTGTCACATTTGCTCAAATTCTTTGAGGATATAACAGGGAGAATAGATAAAGGGGAACCTGTAAATGTAGTGTATAAGAGGCTGATGGATAAAGTAAAAGCCCATGGAATTGGAGGAAAAACTGGCTGTCAGATAGAAAACGGACAGTTGGAATAAACGAGTCCTTTTCAAAGTGGAAAGGTGTAACGAGTGGAGTACCGCAGGGGTCGGTTCTTGGTCCACAATTGCTCACTATTTACATTAATGACCTTCAGGAAGGAACAGGATGTAAGAGTTCTAAATTTGCCGATGATATGAAGAGAGGTGGAAGAGCATTTTGTGATTACGCAACAAGTTATAGATAGATTGAGTGAAAACCTGGCAAATGGAGTTTAATGTGGGGAAGTGTGAGGCCATGCACTTTGATAGAAGGAATCAAAAGAGAGATTATCTAAATAGAAAGAGATGCAGGTGAGTGAAGTACAAAAGGATCTAGGTGTTCTAGTGTATGAATCACAAAAAGCTAGCAAGCAGATCCAACAGATAGTTAAGGCCACAAATGGCATTTTGGCTTTTATTGCAAAGGGGTTAAAAATTAAAGAGTTTAAAAATAGGGAGGTTTTGTTGCAATTGTACAGGTGTTGGTGAGACCTCACCTGGAATACCGTGTACAATTTTGGTCCCCTTAGCTTAAAAAGGACATGGTAATATTGGCGGCAGTCCAAAGGAGATTCACCAGGCTAATTCCTGGGATGAGAGGGTTGTCCTGTCAAGAGAAACTAAATAATCTGGGTCTGTGAGGGGTGACCTTATTCAAACATACAAGATCCTGAGGGAGCTTGACAGGGTAGAGAGTGAGATGTTTTCACTAGTGGGAAAGTCTCAAACAAGGGGATGTTGCTACAAGATAAAGAGCTAGTCATTTATAACTGAGGTGTGTAGAAATTTCTTCTAGAAGAGGGTAGTGCATCTCTGGAATTCTCTGCCCCGGAGAGTGGTGGGGGCTGGATCATTAGAAGTAATTAAAGTGGAGGTGGATAAATATTTGATAGATTGAGGAATAAAGGGCTATGGCGAAATGGCACAGAAAAGGAATTGAGGCCAGCATAGATCAGCCATGATATTGAATAACGGGGCAGGCTTGAAGGACCTAGTGGCCAACTCCTGCTTCGATTTATTATGTACTGGTGTAATGATGTCTTGAGAATGATTGCAGGGTTTTCATACACTTGTCGTGAACCTCGCCAACGTCCACTGAATTTTCACAGAGGAAGTTGTCAGCCAAGATTCCTTCCCCCATCTCACTCCTTTCTGAAACCACACTGAGTCTTTTAATCAGATACATTCAGACGGTCATGCGGCTGGCTATTGACTCCGTTATTTTGAAATTTTGGACACAAGACCAAAGAATCTGTGGTTGCTTTGGTTTGTTCTGACATCTTTTTTTGGAGAAATAGGCTTGTTCCCAATCCAGTGCCGTGTCTTAAGCCCTCGTTCATAAACAGACTAAGCTCCTCATCCCAGCACAGCCATCATATTATTACCCCCTTTTGATTTCAGAAGGATTGTTGATGGATTGAGACCTCCAGCAGCTTCTCAATCTTTTGCCTGCAGCTAGTGGTTGCCCCATAGAAGAGGGAAGGAGGAAGGGCTCTAATAGATACTCAGCCTTAAAAATAACAGAAGCATTGAAGAAACTAAATAGGCTATTTTGTGTTATCCTTTCTAGGGATGTGGGCATCACTGGCATTTATTGGCCAGTTGCTTTTGAGTGCCTTGCTAAGAGTTGGTGCATATGAGGTCAGACCAGGTAAAGATGGCAGTTTTCCTTCCATCAGTTCTCAGTTTGAAGAGCAGGTCCACCACAGCAGTTCCCGAATCCATCCCAGAGGGAAAGGGGAGTAAACTGCATGCTATTGGCACCAATCTGATCTCCACCGGCTGCCCAGACACATCAGGGAGTCTGAGTTACGATAGCAACACATACTCTTACATGCATATTCTAGTAGTTTGGAGTTATGGCAGAGGCTCCAATTTTCACATGGTTGACCAGGAATCTCCCACTCTTACCACTGGCATATTGGAAGAATTTCCAAGTTGAGATTCAACCTATTTGGCAGCACCACAAACCCACTCGGGTCCTGAAGGGTGAGACTTGAACAGGGACTCTATTCACTGCACCAAAATATTTCCCAGCTAGATTTCTTCCCTAGAAGGATAATAATTAATCAAGGCTTTTTTTTACAGCAATCCAATAGTTTTATGATTATTATTAATGAGACCAGCATGACATACTAGAATTAATTTTATTCATTAAAATTTCCCCCCAAGCCTCCAAATTACTAGCCCAGGAACATTACCGTAGATTAACCTCCTGCCCTTTGAGATTGAGCAGTGATAATACAAGCATGTCCCAGTGTGATAAATGTATTACAGAGCTGAGCACTGTAAAAGGAGTGATCAAAGCCAAAGCAGTGTTGGGGATGTGATAATCAGCAGCAACATCTAGGGAGGAAGTGAAAATATCAGCCAGGCTTCCAACTGCTGAACATGATCACATCACCCTTCCGAGAAATGTGGTTACTGGGTGAAGATCGACTGTGATGTTCTTGTGTTGGGAAGCCTACAGTGCCTGAGGCCTGTTTATAAAGAGGTCTGTCTAAGACAAGGAGTGATAACAAGCTCTCAAGAGTGAGCTCGCTCTCAGCATGCACTGCTTTCCAAAAAGCACGTACACAATACAAACTGCCAGGCCAATGGGGGATTATGCACAAGACACAATGTGGGAGCAGTGCTTGGACAATGGCTGGTTCAGTTCAGTGAGAAGGCTGTGTGCTGAGAGAATGAGTGCGTTGACAAAGAGAGATTGGGAGATTACTATTGAAGTGCTGGGGTTGTGATCAGAATACCAAGGCACAGAGATTCAATTCAATGTATCGGCACTGGTGGATAAAGGAATCATTGAAGCTCCTTAATGAAATTTATTAAAGGGAAGAGGTTAAGCTGCTTCAGTTACATTGAAGGGACAACAATGTGGCTTCATTATCAGTAGCAGGGAATTAAATCTGCAATTTCCAGGCACATCTGTTATTAACATACTACACAGATCAGAATTCCCTTCAAGTCCCCAATATGAGATCATCTTTGTATTGAGAATTTCTGGTGGAGTGGAGGACAATATGAAGAGTGGGAAATAAGATGAGGTAACTCAAGTCACAGAGTTAGGGACAACTGTGCCTGAAATCTTCAATTTGCTATAGGTTGGAGGAGGCAGGTCCTGAGCTCCTGGGAGAGAAAGACGAGGAGTTGGGAACTGCATGAGGAATCTTGATTTCAACCCAAGGAAGGAGTGTGTCGGACAGGGTAAGTGGTACTTGGAAGAAACAGGATAGGGACATTCAGAGGAACAATGAGTGTGATAGTATTGAAACAAATCTAACATTGATTAGAATTTGTGGTGTATTCATCACATTTCAATTGTTACACAAATTCCTGTGTTACATTTACAAAAAATGTAAAAAGGAATGATTGCCCATCAACAGAGAAACTTACCCACCAGCAGAAAATAACTGTTCTCAGGAAGGCTCAATCAACAATCAACTTGGGATTGACCTCAGGATGTTACAGCATTGAGGCCTTGTGACTTTAAAGGGACAGGGTTACATAGAAACATAGAAGATAGGAGCAGGAAGAGGCCATTTGGCCCTTTGAACCTTTTCCACTATTTATTATGATCATGGCTGATCGTCCAACTCAATAGCCTAATCCTGCTTTCTCCCCATAACCTTTGATCCCGTTCACCCCCAAGTGCTACATCCAGCCACCTCTTGAATACATTCAATGTTTTGGCATCAACTACTTCCTGTGATAATGAATTCCACAGGCTCACCACTCTTTGGGTGAAGAAATGTCTCCTCATCTCTGTCCTAAATGGTCTACCCTGAATCCTCAGACTGTGACCCCTGGTTCTGGACTCCCGCACCATCAGGAACATCCTCCCTGCATCTACCCTGTCTATTCGCGTTAGAATTTTATAAGCCTCTATGAGATCTCCCCTCATTCATCTGAACTCCAGCAAAAACAATCCTAACCTAGTCAACCTCTCCTCATACATCAGTCCCACC
The DNA here is from genome assembly GCF_965287045.1 of Carcharhinus amblyrhynchos. Classification (NCBI taxonomy): domain Eukaryota; kingdom Metazoa; phylum Chordata; class Chondrichthyes; order Carcharhiniformes; family Carcharhinidae; genus Carcharhinus; species Carcharhinus amblyrhynchos. Next base: position 11,950,282 of record NC_137359.1, on the reverse strand, counting down.
ATCCCCGGAATCAGCCTGGTAAACCTTTACTGCACTCCCTTGAGAGCAAGAACATCCTTCCTCAGAAAAGGAGGCCAAAACTGCACACAATGCTCTAGGTGTGGCCTCACCAAGGCCCTGCATAATTGAAACAACACATTCCTGCTCCTGTACTCGAAATCTCTCACAATGAAGGCCAATATACCATTTGTCTTCTTTACCACCTGCATGCTTACCATCAGTGAATCGTGCACAAGGACCCCCAGGTTTCGCTGCACACTCCCCTCTCCCAATTTATAGCCATTTGGGTAGTAATCTGCCTTCTTGTTTTTGCTTTCCGAATTATACTGCATCTGCCATTGATTAGACCACTCACCCAACCTGTCCAGATCATTCTGAAGGATCTCTGCATCCGCGTCACAGTTCACCCTCCCACCCAGCTTGGTATGATCTGCAAACTTTGAGATGTTACATTTTGTTCACTCATCCAATCATTAATATTGTGAATAGCTGGGGTCCCAGCACAGATCCCTGTGGCACCCCACTCGTTACTGCCTGCCAATTTGAAAATCACCCAATAATTCCTACTCTTTATTTCCTCTCTGCCAACCAGTTTTCTATCTATCTCAATACACTTCCCCCAATCCCCATGCGCTTTAATCTTGCATGATAATCTCTTATGTGGGACTTTGTCAAACGCTTTCTGAAAGTCCAAATATATCACATCGACTGGCTCCCCCTTGCCAACTCTACTAGTTACATCTTCAAAGAATTCCAACAGATTTGTCAAGCATGATTTCCAGGGTGACACCCAGCTCCCCCTCAGCAGCAAAACATTACATTGTGAAATGCTCCTGACAGCACGTGCAATGCATTCAGGCTCGCTAGAAAACAGTCACTGACAGGAAGCATTGAGGGTGTTTGGAGGCTGAAGACGAGAGATGGATCAACTGTCAGATGGTGAGCTGGTCTCGTATCCTGCTCTAGACTACAAGTGAGATGCTGCAAGAGTCTCCCCAGATGTGGCGCCAATCTGACAAGTGCTTGGCCACAGCTGCAGTGCAATTACTAAGAGTTCCCTCTTGATAGGGTGGTGCTTTGCACAGATGGCTGATTTTTGACAGTAACAATAAAGGGCAGAGAACAAGTTGCTATAAATCTTAGCTTTCCATTTAGACATCACTTGTTGGCATGATGATAAGAAGTTTGAAAACAGATCTGGAGGGAACTGAAATTGGGAATTAATCCCTCATCAACTGTGGGAAGCGCTGATTTCAGTGTTGGATCATTGGAATGAAACATGGAAAACACATTAATCTCAATTGGTGAAAGTTTAATGGTCAGAAAAGTTCAAATTTAGTAATTTGTGCATCAAAACTTCTTCAAAGAAATTCCCTAAAATGGTGCATCCTGATACAGTTATATCATATTCATAGTATAGGTCTGTATGAATTGTATCTTATAGAAGAAAGCATTTGTAATTTAGTTGCTCTTTTTAGAACATGATGTGGGCATAATGAGAAAAACAATTTCACCACTCAATCCATCCAAACTAATACTGAATCATAAGAACATAAGAAATAGGAGCAGGAGTAGGCCATCTAGCCCCTCGAGCCTGCCCCGCCATTCAATAAGATCATGGCTCAGTTCCACATTCCCACCCTCTCCCCATAAACCTTAATCCCCTTGTCTATCAAAAACCTATCAACCCGCATCTTAAAAATATTGAGCGAGGCAGCCTCCACCACTTCAACGGGCAGAGAATTCCAGAGATTCACCACCCTTTGAATGAAGAAGTTCCTCCTCAACTCCGTTCTAAACTGCACCCCCCCTTTATCTTGAGGCTGTGCCCTCTAGTCCTACTGTCCTTTCTGAGCGGGAAGAGCCTCTCCACCTCTATCCTATCCATCCCATTCAACATCTTATATGTCTCAATGAGATCTCCCCTCATTCTTCTAAACTCTAACGAGTACAAGCCTAGTTTATTCAGCCTCTCCTCATAGCTCAACCTCCTCAACTCCGGCATCAGCCTAGTAAATCTCCTCTGCACTCCCTCCAAGGCCAAAATATCCTTGCGTAAGTACGGCGCCCAAAACTGCACACAGTACTCCAGCTGCGGCCTCACCAATGCCCTATACAGCCGCAGCAAGACCTCCCTACTTTTATATTCAATCCCCCTCGCTATGAAGGCCAGCATCCCATTAGCCTTCCTGACCACCTGCTGCACCTGCAAGCTGGGTTTTTGCGACTCATGCACAAGGACCCCGAGGTCCCTCTGCACCGTCGCCTGCTGCAGTTTTTCGCCACGTAAGTAATAGTCCTTCCTACCATTATTCCTACAAAAGTGGACAACCTCACATTTGCCAACATTAAATTCCATTTGCCAGTTCCTGGCCCATTCGCCCAGCCTATCTAGATCCTTCTGCAGACTCTCCACACCCTCCGCACAATTTGCCGTTCCACCAATCTTGGTGTCATCAGCAAATTTCGACACCATACACTCGGTTCCCTCCTCCAGATCATCTATATAAATGGTAAATAGCTGAGGCCCCAGCACCGACCCCTGGGGCACTCCACTAGTCACCAACCGCCAATCCGAATAGCACCCATTAACCCCCACTCTCTGCCTCCTATTTGACAGCCAATCCTCTATCCACGCTAACACCCTACCCCCAACTCCATGCCCCCTGACCTTCTGTAATAACCTCTTGTGAGGCACCTTGTCAAACGCCTTCTGAAAATCAAGAAACACCACATCCACCGGCTCTCCTCTATCCACCGCCCTAGACACATCTTCATAGAACTCCAATAAATTCGTCAGACACGACTTCCCCTTAACGAAACCATGCTGCGTCTGCTCTACCAAACAATTCTCCTCAAGATGCCTCACTATTTTCTCCTTGATCACGGATTCTAACATTTTTCCTACAACAGACGTTAAACTAACCGGCCTATAATTCCCTGCCTTTTGCCTGCCACCCTTCTTAAACAACGGCGTAACATTAGCCGTTTTCCAATCTTCCGGCACTTCCCCGGAATCCAGCGAGGTTTGGAAAATAACCACCAAGGCATCCACTATCACCTCCGCCATTTCCTTCAGAACCCTCGGATGCATTCCATCCGGTCCTGGGGACTTGTCCACAATCAGTCCCTCCAGTCTGTCGAGCACCGCCTCTCTAGTAACAATAATGTCATTCAGGCCCTCCACTCCTACCATCTTTCCATCGCTAACACATCTGACAATCTGACAACAATCTCTCTCTCTTCTACCAAGATACCAAGATGTCTCCCCAAACACAATGAACAAATGAAGAGGGTGGAAAATGCATCATTGACTGAAAGTGCAGGAAGGTGCAAGCCATGTAAAAAAACTAAGGGAATGTTTAGAAATCAGAATATGAAGCAGGAGTAAAGAGGCAATGATTTTTTTTGTTTGTTTATGAGATGTGAGCACCGTTGGTAATGCCAGCAATTATTGCCCATCCCTAATTGCCTCTCAAGAAGGTGGTAGTGAGCTGCTTTCTTGAACCACTGCAGTCCAGGTGTTGTACGTACACCCACTGAGTACTTAGCTGTACTAAGCTGTTAGGGAGAGTGCTCCAGGATTTTGACCCATTGACAAATAGTTCCAAGTCAGGGTAGTGAGTAAGTTGGAGGGGAACCTCCAGGTGGTGGTGTTCCCAGGTGTCTGCTGCCCTTGTCCTTCTGGCTGAATTTAGGCAAGACAATGGCTAGTTCATAGCTCAAGTAACATGTGCAGTTTTGAGTGCTTCAGCACTTTAAAACCATGGACAGCACACAAATGGCCTCCTTCTGTACTGTAGAGATCTATAATTCTATGAGAAACAATCACTGTCAGCAGAGAGGAAATATAATGGATTATTTCCATTGTAGTGGGTTGGCCAAGAGGAGATTTAATAGAAGATTTTTTTTAAATGAAGAGTTTTAGAAACATGCATACAGAACAATGGCTCCTTTTGGTTGGGCAATCAAATAATGAAGGCTGATCAATATAAAAAGAAGAGGGAGAGAAGAGGAGAAAAATTAAGAGTAATTCCTTTACCCAAGGGGTCTTTGGCACATAGATTGCTTTTCTACAAGCAATGAACCCTGCAGTTTTGAAGGGAAAATTGGCTCTAAGACTTAGATGCAACACTATAGCATCTCTGAGAAGTAATAGATGTTACAGAACCCCTCGGCTGTGAAATGGTCCTAGTCTCATGGCTGTGAGTTGTAGACTGGCCATCTGCATCTGAAGGGGGTAATAGTTATACTGTTCTCCATTTTGTTGTTTCAAACTTGGGCAGCATGGTAGCACAGTGATTGGCATTGCTGCTTCAGTGCCAGGGATCCAGGTTCAATTCCAGCTATGAGTGACTGTCTGTGTGGAGCACATTCTCCCCATGTCTACGTGGGTTTCCTCTGGGGGCTACAGTTCCCTCCCATACTCCAAAGATTTGTGGGTTAGGTTGATTGGCCACGGAAACTTGCCCCTCAGTGTCAGGGGAATTAATCGGGGTAAAGTCATGTGGTTACATGGAGAAGACCTGAGTGGGATTGTTCTTAGCGCAGGCTCAATGGGCCAAATGGCCTCCTTCTGTACTGTAGAGATTCTATAATTCTATGAGAGTCGGCTGTCTACAAATCTCAAATTCTTTCCTTTTGTGAAGCTTAGCATTTTTATAACCCTGAATCACCCATTTAGGTAAATTGTTTCTGCTAGTGGAATTTAATATTTCTGTAGGAGTCATCTAAGTAGTCTGCTTCTACTCCTAGAGCAATTCACACATGATTATCTTAAGATGCTCTCATGTCTTTCGAATGCCCTGGTCACTTAGAGATTTGACTGCCCCTGGAAATGCTAACTTACTGTTGTTGGCAGATTTCTACCTTTCAGACCTTTTTAAATTCTTGTTGTTATAACTGCTAGGCAAATCCTTAACAATCAAACTGATGCAGCCCTCCCAAAAGCTCTTTAAGAATGCCACTTTTCCCTGTTTTGAAACAATCCTGTAGCAGTTTTGACAGAGCCCTGGGAATGGATTTTCAGCTGACACTCTCAGTGCAGGAATAATGTGCAATGGAGGGGGGGTGTGGTTGAATAAATAAACCAACAAGTGAGCACACAAACCAGCACAAAATTTGACTTATTTTGCTCACTTGAATAGAATGTTTTATCTAAAAACTTGGGAAAAGAGTAACTTCCCAAATGAATGCTTCAGGCAAGGAACTGCCAAGCTGGGAGAGAATATTGGGAATATGCCATGGTCTTCTTTTGATTAATCTTAATCATTGCCATAAAATTAATTCCTAACACCTGTCCAAGTAAGTTCATTTGTTTAAACCAACAATTTCTGATACAGAAACCACTTTGCCACAAATACCCAATGCATCCATGATTAACTTAATAATAAACTCTGTATTCCCTTGTACAGTGGTAATGTCTCTAAACTAGTCATCCAGAGACCCAGGCTAATACACTGGAGAAATGGGTTCAAATCCCACCGTGGCAGCTGATGGAATTTCAATTCAATTAATAAATCTGGAATGAAAAGCTAGTCTCAGTAATGGTGACCATGACAACCAGTGGTTGTTGTAAAAACCCATCTGGTTCACTAATGTCCCTTTAAGGAAGGAAATCTACTGTCCCTACCTGGTCTGGCCTTCATGTGAATCCAGAGCCACAGCAATGCGGCCGACTGTTAAATAGTCTCTAAAATTTGCCCAGCAAGCCATTCACTTCAAGGGGCAATTAGAAATGGAAAATAAATACTGGACTTTCCAGTGACACCCACATCCCATGGAAGAATAAAAGAGGTTCTCCCTCTGCCTCCCTTAATATGTCATAAATTGGTAATCTATTGACCAATTTACTCAGAGGCCAGAAGATGTCAATCCAGTAAACTGGAACATTAGACTGGTCCTTCAGGAGAATCTGTCTGAGCTCCAAGCTTTATTACTGCAGCTGCTTATTCATGTGATGTTAGTGTACCTTTAAGAATTTTTTTAAAAATCATGTTCTCTGTAGTTGTAAGCAGATCTTTTCAGTTTTTTTCATTGTTGCCGAGTTTCCTGGATGAGTTCTTTTATTGCTCCTTCAGTGGCTTAAATGGGGTTTTGTTTTTAATATGGGCCTTGGGTACTTTCTGGAATTGTTTTATGACCTGCATAGTTAGGAGGAAGACTGGTTGACAGGTCATGCATTTTCGACAGTTTTTCTTTCTTCCCTAGTGAACTTAGGGTTCCATTTTCTGTTTGGCTGGCTGCAGTTTAGTTTAGAAGGGAGTGGACATCAGCCTGACAGCAGTTTCTCTCCCTGGTGTTCTGGGAAGCTGATCTGACTTCAAAATGTTCTGGGTGTATCCAGAGGGCTGCTCGAAGTCACAAGGCTGAGAAGTCAGCGTTTCAATTCTCCAACCAAAAGTCTCAGTTCGAGTACCACATGAACATTAGTCTTTGCTGTGTTAAAGGTTTTGTTTATCAGATTTGCTTCATTGGAATGGTGTTTAGCTGTTAAGGTTTATACAATATTATGATTTTTTTTCTTGTTTTGTAATTGGTAAAAGTTATTGCTAACTTTCTTTCCATACATGTTATCTGTATTCTTAAACAAATGGTTTGATAAAGGGAACCTAGTGGGTCATTTGAATCATGCCTGAAGTGAAACATATCAAGCTTACCCTAGCCAAATTCAACGTGAAAAATTTATGATCCAGGCAGACTTCGGAAGACACTTTGGAGTTTCTGACCTGAATTATAACATATGCATCAACCCTGTGTTGCACCTGATCCAAGAATACTTGGTGCTGACATAAATTTTGCGTTTCTCCGCAAGGTGTGGGTTCAAGCGCCATCCTGGAGATAAATATCTAAGCTGACACTTAAGTGCGGTACTGAGTGCGCTGCATAGTTGGAGAGGTTGTCTTTTAGATGGGATGCTAAACTAAGATCATCATAGAGTCATACAGCATAGAAATTGGCCGTTCAACCCATGATGTCCATGCCAACCATCAAATATCATTCTATACTAATTTTTTTAAATTCTAATTCAATCCAATCAAATCCAATTCAGAGTCTCAACAAGTTGAGACATTCCCGATCCAAGCTGACAAGACAGGGCTCTCACCTCCTGTCTTGGGTTTGATCTACATGATCCAAGCTGATTGGAGTAGGTATAGCTCCTCCTCCAAGGCTTAATCTCATTTGCATCTTAGCCAAAAGGCTGAGATGCCGCTTTAAAAAATTGCTTCAAAAGAAGCCGAAATGTAACCTAATGACTTCAACCAAGCACAGCATGTCAATACTACACTTGATCTTAGCCAAGGGTCCTTAATTATGCTGGCTGCTTTGTCAAGGCAACAGGAAGTGCAGACAATCTACCCTATCTATTCCTCTTATAATTTTGTGCACCTCTGTCAGCTCCCCTCTTAGCCTCCTCTGCTCCAGGGAAAACAAACCCAGCCTATCCAGTCTCTCTTCACAGCTGAAACTTTCCAAACCTAGTGAATCTCCTCTACATCGTCCAGTGCAATCACATCCTTCCGATAACATGGGGTGACCAGAACTACACATAATACAACTGGGGTGGCACGGTGGTTAGCACTGCTGCCTCACAGCACCAGAGACACAGACTTCAGAAGACACTTTCCAGCCTTGGGTGACTGTGTGGTGTTTACACATTCTTCTGGTGTCTGCATAGATTTCCTCCAACATGCCAAAGATGTACAAGTTAGGTGGAATGGCCACCATGCTAAATTGCTCCTTCATGTCCAAAGATGTGTCGGTTAAGGGGCTTCGTGGGATTACAGGAAAGGATTTGGGTGGGAACCTCTGTCACAGAGTTAGTGCAGAATCAATGTGCTGAACAGCCTCCTTCTGCTCTGTAGGGATTCTATGAAACTTTATCTCTGGCCTAATCAAAGTTTTATAAAGTTGTACCAAGACCTCCCTGCTCCTATATTTCATGCCCTGGTTAATGAAGGCAGCATTCCGTACATTTATACCAAGGTCCCTTTGCTCCTCAATACTCCCTAGGGACTGACTGTTCATTGTGTATATCCTACCCTTATTAGACCTCCCAAAATGCATCATCTCACATTTATCAGGATTAAATTCCATTTGCCATCGCTGTGCCCAATTTACCAGCTGATCAATATCAGTCTATCGCCCAAGATTATCCTTCTCACAATCAATTTTCATCTGCAAAATTACCAATTATACCTTCTACATTCACATCCAAATCATGAATGTATATAACAAACAGCAAGGGTCCCAGCATCAATCATTATGGTACATTGCTGGTCACAGGCTTCCAATCACAAAAGCAGCCCTCCACCATCACCTCTTGCCTCCTATTAACAAGCCAATTTTGGACCCAATCTGTCAATTTGCCTCAGATCCCATGGGCTCTAACCTTTTGGACCAGCCTTTCATGTGGGACTTTGTGACGTATGGTCCCATCTGCTCTACCAGAGCAGCAGAGTTCTCCTTGATGTCAGGCCAATATTTATCCCTCAATCAACATCACAAAAAAAACATCTGGTTCATTATCACATTACTGTTTGTGGGAGCTTGCTGTGCACAAATTGTCATGTTTCCTACATTACAAAAGTTTAACATTAAACACTTCAACAATACCCAATTGCCTGTGAAGTGTTTTGAGATGGCCTGGAGCTTTGAAAGGCGCTATTAAATGCAAGTCCTCCTCTTTTTTATCTTTAGGAGTAGATAAAATCACCAAAAGTGAAAAAAATAAAGATCACTACAGCCACAAATCAGTCTCTTGGTCAGATACGCAGCTTGTTTATATAGTAGAATTTACTAGATTCATGTTAAATACATCAAACAATAAAAGACATGTATGAAATCTGTCACTTGTTAGTTCATTATACACTAGCCCAGCAGTCTCTCACCTTCTACATCAGTTCTTTTGGACTGCCAGTGTATGTAAAGCCTTTTGCTCAGACTGCACTGACAGGTGCCTTGCACATTACATTTAAAAAAACACCCTCTCAGGATTTTCAGCACGTTGTTCGCTTGCAGTCCTCAGCAAATTCTTTTGCCTCTGAATAAATTTGCCCAAATCAGGTACGCTTTCACACTGTCACCAACAGAAGAGAATTGTCCTGTGTAGTAGAATACAACCACCTCCTCGAAGCTCACTTTTATACTGAATCAATAGCTTAATGATGCCTTTTAAATGTAGCATTATTCTATATGATAACATGCAACAAGAATATTATCACTGCCAGAGACACCATAACCTCACTACAGAATGAAAATGTTTAGACAACTCCCTCAAAACACAAGAGTAAATAGGTTCACTCATTATGGTCAGTCATCAAAACATTTCCTTTCGGAACTCTACATCTTGATACTCGAAGCCTGTTTATTTAAGTCTGAAAGCCAACAGCACATTAGATTACAACAAGTACTCTAACTGGCTTGCATAGTTCTTTCTGGAACTGGGGGAGTCATCAGGCATCTGCCTCAATTCCCACTAGCACTACCGGAAGTAGAATTCCTTAAATAATAATCACATGACTTTAACATGCCTCAAATTTCACTTTGATTTTCTGTTTGGCTGCTGCGAGGCCTCAGCTGAAGCACGGTTCTCCATCGCATTTACTTGCTATAGTGTATTCAAGCTGTTGATTGATGTCCAGAGATCTTTGCAGGGAGTGTTGGCCAAGAAGAGGATCAGGCTGACTGATGGTGTCTAACAAAGTCAAAGTCAAATAGCCAGCTGGAATAGAGTCTATGAGGGAGGCCCAGTGAATGGCAGCATCTGAATGAATTAAGTTCAGCACAATCCTGATACTTCAGGAGAAGGAATTTGTAGGACGGTGAAGATGCAAGGAATGGAATGGGGTTAATTAATTAAATGGCTCTTTCAAAGCCTATTTAAACTCATATTAGCTCTTTGAATTGGTCAGTAACCTGCCTGAGGTATATAGAACTGCAGTTTTTATTTGTGATCATACCAAAAAAATTATAAGTGCCAAACAAGCGTGAAAATGGAAAAGTTTCAGACCCATTTTGTTCAGTGACAGCAAAGAAATCAAATCTTATGTTACACAGAAACAAAATGAGGCAAAGTGTCATTCATAAGAACATAAGAAATAGGAGCAGGAGTAGGCCATCTAGCCCTTCGAGCCTGCTCCGCCATTCAATAAGATCATGGCTGATCTGAAGTGGATCAGCTCCACTTTCCCGCTTTCTCCCCATAACCCTTAATTCCCTTGTCTGTCAAAAACCTGTCTACCCGTGACTTAAATATATTTAGCAAGGTAGCCTCCACCACTTCAACGGGCAGAGAATTCCAGAGATTCACCACCCTTTGAGTGAAGAAGTTCCTCCTCAACTCCGATCTAAACTGCACCCCCCTACCTTATCTTGAGGCTGTGCCCTCTAGTCCTGCTATCCTTTCTAAGTGGGAAGAATCTCTCTACCTCGACCCTATCCATCCCTTTCATTATCTTATACGTCTCTATAAGATCCCCCCTCATCCTTCTAAACTCCAACGAGTACAGACCCAGTCTATTTAATCTCTCTTCATAGTCCAACCCCCTCATCTCCGGTATCAGCCTAGTGAACCTCCTCTGCACTCCCTCCAAGGCCAAAATATCCTTGCGCAAGTGCGGCGATCAAAACTGCACACAGTACTCCAGTTGCGGCCTCACCAGTGCTCTGTAAAAACCACTGGGTTTTTACGACTCATGCACAAGGACCCCCAGGTCCCTCTGCACCGTAGCATGCTGCAGCTTTTCGCCCTTTAATTAGTAATCCCTCCTACTATTATTTCTGCCAAAGTGGATAACCTCACACTTGTTGACATTATACTCCATCTGCCAGGTCCTCACCCACTCGTTCAGCCTATCCAGGTCCCTCCACAGACTTTCCACACCCTCCACGCAATTTGCTTTACCACTCATCTTCGTCACTCATCACTCATCATTCTCGGCAACAGGGGGAGTGGACAGAGTCCACTGAGAAGCCAGCTGCTGACTGCTAGAGGGTGCTATTGTGCATGCGCCTTGATCTCCCAGTGAACCATGTCAAGAGTACATAGTGCATTGGGAGATTGTCACTCCTCCAAACATTGCATCCTACCACCACCTCCCTTCCCACTGATTGCCCCAAGGGGGACCACACCTGCCCCTTATCACCAGTGGGGGAGGGGGGCCCTCAATGGCCTCCAGTCCAACAGTGAGACCATCACATCTGGTTCCTGTTGCTGGGGACCATATGTGATCCTCCTCAGTAAGGACCACCACTGGTGAGGCTGTTAAGGCAACTGAGCCCAGACAATATCGTCCTGGGCTTGCTAACAGTATTTAAATAAGGTCATCAATACTTAAATCAGCCTCGTGCCCTTCCCGAGCGAGAACCTGATTACACCGGCACATCTGGCCGATAAGATCACGAAAGGTGAGAAACTGGGCACGAACATGGTTTTTCACCTAACAATCTTACCACCTCACTATGCCATCAACTGGCAAGCCCAAATCCATCTCCTTGCTTGCTCCAAAAACCAATTAAAATTGAATCCAATTCATAATCCCCACAAGAGACACATACGAGATCCAAACTGACAAAAAAAGACATTGCACCCACTCTGTGGCTTGATCTCAATCTTAGCCTTTATCGATGAGGAAGTGAGCCAATTGATTTTGAAGGGCTGTGGGAAAGATACAAACAGCCTCCCAGCAGCCAATATGATTCCTGGCACAGAGCCATCTGATGTACTGCCTGAGTAATAATCCAGGTGCAAATCCAGCACCTATCTGTGAAGCTGGGAGCTGCCTTAACCCTTGCATTTCCCTCAATGAGTTAAAGAACCGGGAGCATAGGAGGGGGAGGGGGAGGGGGAGGAGGAATGGCGGTGATGGTCATTCTACTCCATTCCCAGCCCAGAGCCTCACCAAGAGCAAGCACACTTTGGGGAGTAGGAGACAGGCATTGTCAGTCTTATTTGCTTTGACTATACAATGGAAAAGTCTCACAGAAAGACCCCTTGAGGTCTAGGCAGGATTTCTCAATTCAAGCCAAACCTTATCACTGAATGTGAATTTCTTCAATTACTTTGAAGTACATTTCCAAATCACTTGTACTTGATTAACTGCCAGGAATGTCTTCTTGTTAAATGAAGATTTTTTTTAAATTATTTTGTAAAAGGTCATTAGAGTTGTCATTCTATCTCTGAAGGGGAAGGAGACAATTATTAACTCTTCAGCTAACTAGCTTTTCAAAGTTGGATTGCCCTTCTCAAGAGGCAATTAGGGATGGGCAACAAATGCTGGATTTGCCAGCAATGCCCACACCCCACGAAAAAATAAAAGGGACTGTTGGAGGCCAAAAAAATACAATTAAGCGCGTCGAGATTGATAAGGCTTCTATTTTACCCCATGGTCCATCAGAGGTACATTATATGGAAAATACCTCTTGTAATGAGAACTTTGTCATTGAGTTTGTTATTAAAGGTTATCTAATTTATTATGATTTATAATTCTTGGATAAATGTTGGAGTATAATGAATAAGAGATGTGAATGATAGTGGAAGAGCTTTTGAGTGGAGTACATACTGCAGTGGACAACTGGAATAGAACATCATTGCCTTCTTTCAGTAACCTGATTTATAAATGTAGTAGCTTGCAACCCAGAAACCCCAACCTCAAAATGACAGATCCTTCTCTAATTCCCACACCAGTCACCCTAACCCATCTCTCTCAGGTGGCATATCCCATTCAGTTCCAGTTGGTGCCATGGGGCATGGCACCTAACAGCAAAATGGGCTATGATTTAAATGGTAAAAAATTGCAGCATGCTGCTTTGCAGGGGGACCTGGGTATCCTTGTGCAAGAATCACAAGGAGTTGGTTTGCAAGTGCAGCAGATAATTAAGAAGGCAAATGGAATTTTGTCCTTCATTGCTAGAGGGGTGGAGTTTAAAAACGGAGGTTATGGTGCAGCTGCATAAGGTGCTGGTGAGGCCACACCTGGAGTACTGTGTACAGTTTTGGTCTCCTTACTTGAGAAAGGATATACTGGCACTGGAGGGGGTGCAGAGGAGATTCACTAGGTTGATTCTGGAGTTGAGAGGGTTGGCTTATGAGGAGAGACTGAGTAGACTGGGGCTATACTCATTGGAATTCAGAAGAATGAGGAGAGATCTTATAGAACCATATAAAATTATGAAGGGAATAGACAAGATAGAAGCAGGGAAGTTGTTTCCACTGGCGGGTGAAACTAGAACTAAGGGGTATAGCTTCAAAATAAGGAGAAGCAGATTTATGACTGAGTTGAGGGGGAACTTCTTCACACAAAGGATTGTGAATCTGTGGAATTCCCTGCCCAGTGAAGCAGTTGAGGCTAGCTCGTTAAAGGAATTAAGGGTTATGGTGAGCGGGCGGGTAAGTGGAGCTGAGTCCACAAAAAGATCAGCCATGATCTTATTGAATGGTGGAGCAGGTTTGAGGGACCAGATGGCCTGCTCCTGCTCCTAGTTCTTATGTTCTCATGTTATGAACAAAGTGGTTCAGGAGTGCCTGCCTCAGCCAGCCTATGTTGCCCAGGACTCTGCTGCTGGGATAGCTCCACAGGGCTGTCTTTACTTTCCAGAGGAAGTGTCAAGCAGCCAGCAGTCTCAAAGCCAGTGAGCCACATAATGATATTACAGGCTAGTGGAGGAGGAAGAGAACAATAGCACGTCATTTTGGTCACAATAACATTTTCTTGGCAGACATGATGGCACATTTTGAGCCAGCTCACACAGCCAATGTGTTTCAAAAGTACTGTGGAGGGGGCTGAGCTAGGGCAGTGGAGGGGAAAGGAAGAAATCGCCACGTTTCAACAGAGACAGTAACTCAAACACAAAGCACCAGCACCGTCAATGGGGAAATATCATATGCTCCTTTGTAGATTTACAATGCTGGTGGGACAATCGCTGTAATCCAGCTAAACTCAGATCCTTTACAATCCATTTTTTCTTCAGTTCTGTTGCACTGGAGCAGATCCAATGGAGCAGTATCTAAGAAGAAGCCCTGTGCATCTTATGTAGTCCAGATGTCATGGAAACGGCTTTGTTTTCTCCCCCTGCTAATTACAACCCATCAAGGGAGCACTTTAAGATTGTTCCTATCAGAGTGATTTTCGTGTTGTTCTGTATTGGATGATTGGCTGATCTTGCTGCACTCTACTTTGTGTGCAGAAACGCTCTACCAGGGGAACGGAAAAGGGAGGAATGCTGCCATTCCAGTCTTCGTGCCAGCATGTTTAATGCTAGCAGAGTTCCTATGGCATTTCTCACAGTGAATAGGAAGATACACTGGGCCCTATTTTACCATTTGATTCTATTTTGTTATTTTGATTCTAAGTACTGGGCGGACTTGAAACTGGGAATGTTTCAGATCCAACTTTTAGACCTGTTCTGAGGTGCCCCCATATGCACTAAACCTGAAAAAAAAATCAGCAATTCCGAATCGCGCTGCACAAGCTTGTGGGCTTGACATGCCCAAAACCCTGCAGCTCCGATTGGCGCCTCCAACTGTGCATGCGCAGAAAAAAAAATAGAATAATGCTCCCCTGCCACATTCCTCCTGAGTCAGATAATGCCTCCTCCTGGCCCCCACATATATTGCCCCATCCCCACAACATTAATTATTCCCCTACCCCACGCCACCCCCGACCACCCAGACCAATCGCAGGCCCCTTCCCCTTCATCGATTTCAGGCAGAATGGCAGCGGACACCCCCTTCACCCCCACCACCCCCACTGATCAGGGGCAGAGTGGCAGCAGACACCCCCCCGCCCCTCTCACCGATTTCAGGCAGAATGGCAGCAGATCCACCTCCCCCCATCAACTAATCTCAGGCAAACAGATCCACCGTTCCCCATCAACTAATCTCACCCCCCACACCCCCCTCCCCCCCACACCACCCCACCCTCCCCCCCACACCACCCCACCCTCCCCACCCCTACATCCCCCCCACCCCCCCACCCATCCCCCCACCCACACCCCCCCTACATCCCCCCCTCCCCATCCACACCCCCCCTACATCCCCCCCTCCCCATCCACACCCCCCCTACATCCCCCCCTCCCCATCCACACCCCCCCTACATCCCCCCCTCCCTATCCACACCCCCCGACATCCCCCCCTACATCCCCCCCTCCCCATCCACACCCCCCCTACAGCCCCCCCTCCCCATCCACACCCCCC